>NC_047511.1:8443789-8701289 GCF_902827115.2 Pseudochaenichthys georgianus | reverse complement strand
CTTCACTTCTCTCTGTTTCTACAGCTGTCTCTTTGCACTTGTTCTCTCGATGCTTGATCACTTATTTAACTCCGTTCATGAACTGCTTAACCGATTTCAGTCAATGTTTCTCTTTCCTGAATTTGCGTTACCACATGTATTGACCAATGGGGTTTGCACACACGCCTTAAACTGTTTCGCCTACACATGTAATCTCTTTGTATGTATCTCATCTTCCATCCTCTCAGTACTTCTTCTCCTCCTCTATCAATTTCTCTCATTCTTCTATGTCTGCTGCAAGTGTGTCTGTTGGCTACATTAGTTGACGCTCTGCTCCATTGGCTGATTTGTAAACTGATAGGCAAAGTTCAGGGAGGCTGCCAGACCAGAGGAATAAGCCCCGCCCACCAACTCCCCCAAAAGAAGCCCACCACCCTCTACACAACTAATGAATAAAAGAATGTTGCACACGGGCTTTCAACAGTCCCCTGGGAGTGTGTTTGTGTGTGCCCATTTTCAGAAAGTCTGCAGTCATTAGGGTTGGCGCATGCAGACAGAAAGAGCAATTAAAGGCCTTATAAACACAACCGCAGAAAGAGTGAACAAAAAAAAGTGTTGCCCACTTAAGCCGCAGTCTAAAATGTGTGAAGCAAAACCCACTACTTCTTAAATACACATGAATGGAAAAGATTATTCCAAAAATACAGTGCAGCGTAATTAGTTGGGAAACAAACACCTGTGATTGATTGTATGCATACAAAATACAGCACTCATTATTTCCCATGCAAGTCCAGACACATGTCATCACACTTGTCAGGATACACCACTGTCTTATTTCCCAGAGTCAAACAGGATGGATAAAGAGAACTGGATACAAGCGGCGCCACATTCATTCCTATGAGTGTTGCTCATTGGCACGTGAAGCCAAAATGGCCGGACTCTCGAATTCAACAAATCATGGATCTCCCGGCAATCTTCCAAATAAATGGGGGCCATTTAGTAAGCAAGTTGTGTTCCACTTCGTCACGGCTGCGTCATGTCCGGACTCGTCTCAGTCAAATGAATGCAGAGGGGAAATAACTTTGTGGGTTTTTCCTTTTAGCACATTTTAGAACTGTAAGGCCCTAATTAATTAAATAAGGGATATAAGAGTGTCCGTCGTGTCAAGTTGATTAGAAAAAATATTCTCTTATTTACAGACTTGTCTTTCTGGGCCAAATTGACATCACAGACTGACACAGAAGTTGTAGTAGCACCGTTTGGCCACTATGAATATTTGCTTTTACGCCCCATCTCACTTACTGGGGGCTTGGAGTCAACACATTGCATTCCAATTCCAAAAAACACCCCACAAAATGTTTGATGTGTTTCTCAATTGAGAGCTTTTGTTGAATATATAAATCATACCTGTATTTAAGTACATGATTCTTTAATAGCAATCACAGAACACAAAACTGAAAATCGACAATACGTACGTTAAACTTTGTGTAGTTAAAATGGTGCAAACGTCTGGTATTAAGCCTCCTAGCATAAATATTTTATATTTGTATGTTTTTTTTAACTTTCATTAAACTGATGGAATTAATATTTTCACATGGGTTTTTTAGTTCTTTATTTAGGCCACCCATCGGATACAGCTCTGGTGTTTTGCTTTTTGTATCAGATATGCCATTTTGTCTAAAACCTTACTCATTGTACATTGGCTGCCTCTTTTTAATGTCTTGAGTTTTGTCTGATGGGAAGACGAAACACATTAACTCCAGTATAGCTCAGACACCTTCCTGGGACATGGGGAGCTTATCCAAAGTAGTTACAGTGGGAGTCAGGAACTGCTGCCAGGATGAATCACAGCGTGATGGACTATCAATTGTAACAAGACCGGCCGACAGAAGAGAAAACTGGTCGTACAACAATCCACACAGTCAACCTAAAATCAATTAAGCAAAAACTACACCTTTTTGTATTATCAGGTGTAACATGTTTAATTGAAGTGGTATTTCACAAGGTAAAGCTAAACCTGTGCCTGATGAAAGTACACTTACTTTGTTATATAACATTTCAAATGACACACTATGTGCCGTCACTTGGCTTGATTTTGTAGAAGGGAATATTGAATAAGATAATATCTTGAACGTTATCTCAGTCATATGTTGTGGACAGTTGTGTTTGGTCATAGCTTTTTGGAATCCATCCCTAAAATGAGGACATAGAGGAAAACAAGGCGTTTAATTCAAGTTGGATGAAAGAAAGGAGCGCTCAAAAGTCTCTGTAAGGCAAACTGTAGTAAAAATATCATTCCTGCTTAGTATGCTGTTTTATATCATTAAAAAGTGAATTGGGGCTTTTATTGGAATTTAAATCAAAAGAACGAATGGTGATGACATATCTGATGTCGTGAAAGCAGCCACAAACATATTACGGTAAGGATGACAACTTACTGGCAACTTTACTGGCAAAGTAAAGTAACGGCTCAACTGAGGTGCTCCACTCACACTGGTTCCCATTTGTCCTTATTGGGGCTGAAACATAAGCACGGCCATCCAATTATTTGTAAAAGAAGGCCTGGGGTCACAGGTCACGGTTATTTATCACTGAATCAAAAGGGATCGCAGTGTGTTTTCAGATGCATCCAGGAAGTCTGTTACACATTCCCACACTAACCCGCCGTGTTTAGACGTAGGGGTCCTGAGGTGAAAGTCTCCACAAACTCCTGGACACGAAGCGTCCTCATATTTTACTGCCACAGAAATCTGGATTATCAAGACATATAGAGAGTCTCAACGCTGCCCGAGGCAAGTATTTATAGTTAAAGGAAAAGGAAGAAAGCTGAAATGTAGTAAGCACTCATGGTAACACTGTGTGGGCTCTGGCAGTGTTTAAAGACGTGTACGTGGAAAAGAAAAATGTGAACAGACTTGGACAGTTTTGAACCCTCAGTCAATGCTGCCGTCATTTCACGCCTCTGTCCAAAAGTCCCACTTAACCCTAGTATGGTGTTCGGGTCTGTGCGACCCGTTTTCATTATTTATCTAAAGAAAGATTATATGATCAATTATTTTTTCAAACTCACACTCAATGGCCTTAGCTCATCTTCTGTAAAGAACATATATCAGAACATATTTTCAATGACCACCCACTGTACACCCCCCCTACACATGTATTACATACAGGATGTTCAGGTCGGGTTGTGTTTGTTAGTGCGTGTGCGTGTGCGTGCGTGCGTGCGTGTGCGTGTGTGTGTGTGTGTGTGTGTGTGAGACTTTTGTGTTTCTGCCCCTGCCATTCCCACACAAAGTTGCAACATTGTTGATAAATGCAAGCACCAACACCTGTCTGCTCTCACATTCCCGCATTATGTCTTTAATTCATTAATGTGATCTAACAAATGTAAAAGGGCAAATATTAACCATATATGCTGTTTATATTGCTTGCAATTGGGATGAAGTAAACATCTGTTGAGTATTTTAACATAAAATACTTTGATTCAATCAATCAATCAATGTTTATCTATATAGCCCAATATCACAAATATTACATTTGTCTCAGTGGTCTTCACAGTGTGTACAGAACATCAGTATGACAATACGACACCCTCTGTCCTTAAACCCTCTGTCCTTAGACCCTCTGTCCTTAGACCCTCTGTCCTTAGACCCTCACATCGTACAAGGAAACACTTCAGGAGAAAACTCACAGTTTAAGGGAACATGGGAGAAACCTCAGGGAGAGCAGCAGAGGAGGGATCCCTCTCCCAGGACGGACAGACGTGCAATAGATGCCGTGTGTAAATTGAAAAGATAATACATTTACAACATAGGTAGTCCAAATGTTTGGAAATGCATGTGTGTATAACAGGAAGATGAATCCACGAGGATATCCATCCAGGACTCATGATCCAGGACCACAGCAACAGGCACAGCCACGACTCAAGATGATTGTGTTGAATTGAAACCCAAAAAGGCAGCGGGTCCACCAGACCAACGAACACTGGCTGAATAATAAACATATGAACACCACACAAGGGTTAATGAAGATGTCTTCTGGATTGCCAGTTGCTGGAATATAAGTGCTGGGATACTAGCCATTGGCTGCAAGAAGTGTCCAGTGCATGGCCATGAACACAGACACCCAACAATACAAACAAAGCTGCATGTCCACCCTGCTGTCCATAACCGTGCATGGTGGAACCCACTTTCACCTGGTGCACTCCAAAGTACACCCTAGACCTCTTTGGCCTCCTGACTCTTGAAAGGGTGAGTAGGGGCTTGGGGTGGGGTCATCTGACTTATTCTGCCAATGAAGACACACTCCACTTTACCTCACTGTATCACATTTATTTTCACACCCACAGCTGGGGAGGACACATGCTCATTTAAAAAAGAACAAATGCAAACCTTCACGAGAACCAATAGTGTTCACCAAAAGTCATTGAGAGTGACCTGACATCGAGGCACCGTCGGTCTACCCAGGAGAATGTCCCTTGTATGTTGTGCTACATGTATGTGCACAATACCAAATATTGAAACCATTGCTTCCACGGCACAGATCACCCGCAGAGGGCGTGGTTAGGCCACTACAGGGTTTCGGCCCTGGCAGCTCGGGTTACTGAAACACTCTGAGAATCTGAGGCGTGGGGTGAAGCCCCTCAGTAATACTGCACCCTTTGTGTCCCTCCCTCAAACCCTCAAGCAGGTGGAGCAGCTGAGCAGAGCGCAGAGGAGAGCAACTGCTGCCTCACCGCCATCATTAGATCATTTCAGAAATCCACTCTCGGGGACAACAGTGCAGTACAGTGTCAAATATGGCTTTGCCAAGATGAGACAAAAAGAAATCTGCCATATATATATATATAACGTCACCACCATACATGTATAACCTTTCATTGCCAAGGACTTTTTGTTCATTTTTAAACACCCAGCTCAAACTGCTTTGACTCAAAATGCGCTTTCCAGACATATTTTATACAGTCTGCATTTCTGTAACTTAAAACCAGTAGAGATAAGCTGGCCGAATGATTGCATGTCTGATGAGGTCGTTAGGGTCCTGTTGCGTGACCGTGGGTCTTGTTTTTCGACATGTCTTGTACCAGCTCTATGTCATTGGGACTGTGACTTTACATCATTATGCCCAAACAAACCTGTCCCGATGACTTCAATTAGGAACAAGACCTAGACGTGCCTGGAACACCTCCGCGGGGAGGCGCCCAGGTGGCATCCTTACCAGGTTCCTCAACCACCTGAAATGGATCCATTCCTAATCAAAGGAACAGCGGTTCTACTCCAAGTCCCTCCTGTGTGACTACACTTCTCATCACATCACTGAGGGAGATGCCAGCCACCCTCCGGAGAAAACCCATTTTGGCCGCTTGTATCCGCAAATCTTCATGACTCATCCTTCCTGACCATTGGTGAAGGTAGGAACGACGATGGACCGGTATATTGAGAGCTTTGTCTGAAAAAAACGTAAAACAGTCACATGCATAATTCCTCTACCACTCTGTCGCACCATACAGGTAAAACAACCACTAGTAATACTAGTTCAACGCTGGCTGGAAGCTCCTGGAACGCAGATATGCTACAATATGGCCTGCTAGCCCTTGCTCTGCCTACAACCCCTCCCATGTTGCACTGGTATGCCAACAGCTGCCCAACCATGACACTGCACATCCTGTTGCCCTGCCAGCCTAGGGGGCATTTAAACGTTAAAGGGCCAAACTGGGTGTGTCCATTCTGCTTAGGAGTGTGTGTGCTGCATTCTCTAGCTCATCCACTCACTTCTAGACTCACCGGTCACAGACAATAAGGACTAAAGGACCTTCTTTCCATCACATTTCTTTTTATACTTTCACTCATTCTTTATACAAAAGTATTTCACAGACAAAGGAACATCTGCAGCCCAGAGTTGTGTTTGCTGTCCCTTCACAATGGGTTCATTTATTGCCAAGATGCTTCTTCCGACAGTCAGCAGCCTGGTGTTTCTGCCGACAGCCAGCGTGGCCGCCAAGAGGGGCTTCCACATGGAGGCCATGGTCTACTTCTTCACGATGTTCTTCACTGCGGTAGGCTTATGGTTCTGTTTTCATGTGACGGACTGCATTTGTGTGGATTGCGTTTCTTTAATTGTGGTGTTTATACTTTATTTCATATCCATGTTTTTTAGAGTTTATTTTACGTAAAATAAATCAAGTATACAATATGTTAATCCATATCCTACATAGTCACTCATTTGATCTATTAAGGCTTTGCTCGCAACAACTTGAAGTGACAACATGTAGAAATAACCTCATATTTAATTAAACTCATATATCAATGTAATTGCTATAGAAATAAACTATTTGCTATTTAGTTTAGTAACTCAAAATATGTTGGCATTGCAAATTGCTTATAGAAAGGAAAGTAGAGAAGATTTTCTAGATTTAGGACACAATAAATTAAATTGCCATTGGTACCGAGCTGTATACAGACTAAGGTTGTTCATTGATTTGTAACTTATTTAACTAACCATTAACCTCCTTGTATAATTATTTTTAAATTTCAAATAATTGTATGGGTGTTCTATGACCTTATAAAAATAGAAATGGAAAAGCTGTTGCCCCTGTGCAGTCAATAACATTCAAATATTCATTCAAGTTTCCAAAGTAAAATGCAATATTAACAATGGTCCCTCATTTTCTATTTATGCAAGAAAAATATAAGGAAAAATGAATGTGCCATTTTAAATGGTGCATTTTTTTAATGTTATAATAAAAATACACATGTTTAATGCTATTGTGGTATATCATTGTAATTTTCAAGTTTATAATATCATTTTAATAAAGTCTCTTATGGGCTTCCATACCCTCCACCACTGTGGCTTGCTGTTCAACCTGGATGTCTCTGTAGATCTACCATGCATGTGATGGACCTGGCCTCTCCATCCTGTGTTTCATGAGATACGATGTTCTGGAGTATTTCAGCGTGTACAGCACCGCGCTCTCCATGTGGGTCACACTGATAGGTAAGTCTTTGTTAACAGTATTGTATTATCTTTTCTACATGGATTTTCCTGAAACGATGTTGAAAATTATGACATGACCTTGAGAAAGATACTTTTCAAAAGACCACAAGTCTTCCATTCCACAACTTTTAGTTTCTTTCTTAAAGAAGAACTGTTTGTTGTGTAAATTCAAGCAAGCAATAAGAAAATGTTACACCCCTCAAAAAATTGAAAACAAAAGTCAATTCTCGTCAACTTCACTTCCCAGGCACAAGGTTCAAAACAAGCAGCTCTGCCCGCAGCAGTTGTTGATAACACATGTTATGTCTTTGAGTTCAGCTCACATATGCTCACTCTCATATGTTCACACACACACACACACACACACACACACACACACACACACACACACACACACACACACACACACACACACACACACACACACACACACACACACACACACACACACACACACACACACACACACACACACACACACACCCTGTGGTTTTTGTAACAAGCCCTTTAAATCCTATGCTGTGGAAAGCCAAATTGGACAGCTGACTTTTTCATTCTAGACTAATAGTAATGGTATTGTGTACCACATTTAAAAATGGCGTTGACAGTTTTAAAGAATGAAATGCTCATTAGATGGACCAGCTTATGAATGGGCTTGGGCCTATTTATGCTAGTCCTGTTCTGAATGTTGGTGCGTTGATACGGATTCATTTGCAAGTGCATTACTGCCTGACAGGCCAGCATCCAGCTGTACTAAATATATATTTGTGTAAATTCCTCATGGAGAATACCAAAATGAGGCGGAGGGACATAAGTCCACTAGCTAGGCTAATATGTCTCATTTGAAAATAAGCTAGTTGTGGTCACATTGGTATTCGTGAAGTAAATTAATATCGCAAATACTCTAACGGTACGTCCACACAGCAGCTTCAGAAGAAACTTCCACCGCTTCCAACGCTTCTCTGCCCATTGACTTTGAATGGGGATGACGTCACTTTGCCTCGCTTTTCGCCGAACTGCATTGTGGGGGAGCGAAGCGAAGATTTCCAGGATGTCCAGGATCTCCAGGATTCCAAAGTTGAGCAATGTTCAACTTTTGAAGCTGAGCTGGAAGCGCCAGCCAATCAAACACGTTTATGCAAATCTGACAGTAGAAGCGCTAGCCAATCAAACCGCGTGTAAGCAGGGAGAACCAGACCGCAGTTCATTTCCTCATATTCCAAACGAGAAATTACGGTAGCAAATCACCCGGTTCTTTACGACCAGAACTATTAACGGGATACAAACCGGAGGAACCAGGCATGGAGGGAGGTGGCAGAGGCAGTGGGTGAAACTGGTAGGTTTTCGCCTGTTTGGGGAGTTTATATATATATTGCTCGCATAAAATCCCCGGGGTTTTGTGCTTTGTATGTCGGGGGCGGGAGATTCATGTGATTGGTTGTTGGTCGCGTTGCTCGCAAAAAATCCCCACGCTTTAGACACACCCAGCTCCAAGATTTTCAAGATTTTTGAAAAGCTGCTGTGTGGACATACCGTAATCGCCGAAGCACACTCTGGACTCTGAGTACTGTTGGACATTTCCATTTGGTTATTCAGAGATGTGTGGAAGTAACTTTTTTGCCATACTATTTATTAAAACGCTTAGCTAGCTAACAAGCTTACTTTTTTTCTAAATCCCTAAGTTAGCTATAGACTATACTTTCAAAAAAAATGTATGGCTGTATGTAGTGCTGCGTACCGGTACGCCGAACCGGTACTGGACTTGTAAAAAGTTTCGGTTCAAGTCCGGTTAAAACCGGAACGTCAGGAACCGGTACTTGGACTCGCAAAAAAACTAGCACTTACGTATATTCTGGTGTCTGTGGTTATTTAAACATTCCCTGATAAACGTTATTCAGCGTCAATAAATGAGTGCTAATCCCAGTGTGCTCAGTGTACAACATCACATGTCATTTCACCTTCGATTCGCCGTTTGAAAACGTAGCATTTCGCCACATGCTAATGCTAACCGGAAGTGAAGAATTTTCAGAATAAAAGTATTAAGTAAATAGTGTGAACTTCCGGTTTTTTCAGAATAAAACTGATTTAAATTAAATAGTGTATTTAATTCAAAATTACGCCATATCAACATTAATTTTAATTTCTAACAGTATGTATGTACATCACTATGTATGTAGTATGTACTGTATAATGTACACATGTAGAGTTGTAGAAAAGACATGGTGTACAGACAGTACAGTACACTCTGACTGTACAGTCACTACAGTTTAGCCTATACTGTATAGTAGGTGTGTAACAGTGTAATGTGTATAGTCTACTCTACACTCTACCTTTCAGCAACGCTTTAGGGATTTAGGCTCAGTCAGCTCAGGGACTGTTTGGTTACTTTAGTTTGGTAAATGAAATACATGTTTGAACTTTGTAGTAGTTCACTGTAGTTGCTCTCATAAGTCATTTGTAGACTAAGTGGCAAAAACATTTTTTTTTTACATTTGTACTTTGTAGAGAAATGTAGACACAAGTTGGAAGGGAGCACAATAAACCTGACGAGTTTGAATTTGAGTTGATTATGAGTTCATTTTCAATGAATAATTAGCTCACAATAAGTTCACTTTAGTCACACAACTTGACACAAGCCATGGGTTCAGGTCCGGACTTATAAGTCCGGACCTGAACCTGAACCTCTGGACTTGAGTCCGGACCTGAACCTGAATGTGAGTCCAGGTACGCAGCACTAGCTGTATGTATAGGTATGTTAAAGGCTGGTGTTTATACGAAAATGTAATTGCTCCAGAGTTCACCCGACAGCGGGCCACCCTTTCACATGTCTCTAACATGCAGTATGTGTCTCCTTGTCCCAGCTCTGGGTGACTTTGATGAACCCCAGCGCTCCAGCGTTACTATGTTTGGAGTCTTGACAACCGCTGTAAGGATCTATCAGGATCGCTGGGGCTATGGGATCTACTCTGGACCCATTGGATCTGCTGTCTTTATCATCACTGTGAAATGGGTGAGTAGCTTTAGATTAACAGGGCATTGTTACAAGGTATATGATCCAATCAATTCTCTGTCCTATCCACCATTTTCTTCCCCTCTCTCCATGTCCTTCCTTTCTTACATATCCACCATCTTCATTGACCTAGAACAGCTTTTTCTTCTGTTCTATCTTTCTTGACTTCTTCTCTTAAATTATTTTCTTTGTACTTTCCCAATTCCATCTTGTCCTTTTACTTTCCGTTTTTTTCTACCCTTCTCTACTTATCTTCTTCTTCCTTTGCAGCTTGTCTTTGCTCTTACTGTCAACTCGAATTCCTTGTCATTCTAATCTGTAGCTAACATTATTCTGAACTCCTGGGGTTTCAGCTACAGAAAATGAAGCAGTTGAGGGCTGTGTATCCGGAAAAGTCTGTGTATACACAGCAGGTCGGCCCGGGATGCTGCTTTGGTGCTCTTGCTCTGATGCTGCGTTTCTACTTTGAGGTGACTTTTGTCATTAAATAACAATCCTAACCCATTAAAAGTACAAGTACAATTATACGATTAATTGCCACCTATTTACATTGTTAACAGGATTTAGGGACAGCCCTTTGTTTCCGATGGACCATAATTCCAAAACACCAATGGTCTGAAACATGTCCTATTGGAACAAAAGCCCATTTATCCAACAGTCTGTAACCCAGAAAACTAACACCCATTGTTCCAAAGGCCCATGGTTAATTATTTTGTAAAATATTTCACATAAACAATGTTTTGTTCCTACTATGGCATAACCCACACTTCCCTGCCTCTGATTGGCTAGTTCTTCATTAATAAGTGGAGTATTTACTGGCATATTTTATGTCATAGAAACGTGCCAATCTCTTCAGGTTATGTTAACCACAGACCTTATTTCAGGCTTCTAATCACAAGCACATTCAAAAAAACTTTGAGACGAGGGATCTGAAGGGACAGAATGGGAAACGCTTTTCCGGGTTTTAGGACTTCGTACTGCACCACTCGATTGACAGGGATGTTCGGCTTAGACATGTGGAGTCTAATTGGTTATGATGATGGTAGACAGCGTAGATCAAGACATGCCTTTACCCCATTCTGCATAATAATTAGCTGTGTGTTTCCGCTTGTTTCACGGAAAGGGTAATAATGGGTGTATGCATTTCGGGTAACAGTCTCTTGGACCAAAGGGAACTTTTTTCGGGACTGTTGGGGTTTCAGAATAATGGGCTGTCAGAACATTGGCGAGGCAGTTAACCATCACATACTTTTTTTTATATGTCTACTTGAAATGTCAGAAGTTGCCTATATGCAGTTGTATCTTTTGTTGTGTTTTTCTGTTACATTTAAGAGGCCATCAGACAGAGAAAATGTACGCATTAATAAAAGAAATGATCCTGAATAATATGGGCTTTCTTCACTTCACTGCAGGAGTGGGACTACGCCTATGTCCACAGCTTCTACCATCTGTCTTTGGCTGTGTCCTTCATACTGCTGCTGCCAAAGAAGAACCGCTACGCAGGAACAGGACGAAATGCTGCCAAACTCAGCTGCTTTGCTCTTTGCTGCTGCGTACGTTATATTTATTTATCTATTATAAATACGAGAGGATTGATAGGACTAAGACAGTAGGTTGTTTGAACTACATAGAAAGTAAAAGGTAATATCTAACAATAGAGCATCATTTATGTCAGTCAAGTTCAGATATCATTTATGTTGCCCTAATCCTGCTTCCTACTTGTTCCCTCTCCAGTCCGTAACCCCTGGAACCACTAAAGAGAAGAAGGACAAGACGAAGGACCTGACGAAGGACCTGACGAAGGACAAGACGAAGGACAAGACGAAGAAGAAGTCTTCTCGGACCGTGTGGACAGTCCCCATTGAGAAGCTGTGGACAGGACGCTGTAGCACCCCCATCCTGCCTCTTTACAACCCGCCACCCTCAACACCTGTCAAAGGGACCAGCATCAGCAAGCTCAAAGAGATGAACGGCTGGAAGTGAAACCAAAACACATAGCTGTCTAACATAGGAGGACTTAAACCTGAAGAGCAGGCTATAGATAATGGTTGGCTATGAGCGGGAAACAGGGAAACCCCCAAATACCTGTCAGCCAAATTCTAATAAACTTGTATGTGGCTGGTAAGTTCATCTTCTTGAGCAGGAAACCAACCATCATGTGGACGTTCCTTTCTATTCCAAAAAATATGTTTTGCTGGTAGAATATTTAAGGTCAGAAGTGACTTTAGGCATCAACCAGCCACCGTAGCTAGCAGGTAGTAAAGCATAAGTAACCTGAGGTAACTATATAAACTGCATAGGCAGGAACAAAAAGGCCTCTGGTGCCCTCAAACTCCAGATAAGACCCGAGCTCTCTGAAGCACTTGTCCAGAGCTGAAGACAGGCAGCGCGCTATGAAATAACACACACAGCAAGAACAGGGAGACGGTGGCTCAGACAAGCCAGTAAAACTGACTGGAAGATTTATGAGATGAAGAAACCGGCAGATGGTTTATCTCTCCAAAATATATAAATTGTCTTTAGAAATGTTCCTCAGGGGAGACCTTTCGTCTGCTCGCCTGTGTCTGTCCCCCTCCTCTTCCTCTTTCCCTTTCCCTTTCCCGTGTCTCTGATGGAAAGGAAGCACGCGGCTCAATTTGTTTATGAGAATTACAAGACTGTAAAACACATTTGACCGTTTTTAAACGTCCTCGAGGTGCCAAATGTGTCATGTGGAGCATCAGACGTTGTAGGGAGGGGAAGCAGCGGCCCAGATGTCAGCCTGTAACCAGACTGAAGCCTCTTGATGTGTTTCTGGATCAGCAGGTGAACTACTCTGTCTGCGCACTCCGGTTCACTGACCGCTCAGCTTTGGCCATGACCTATGTCCCCATTGTGCACTGTTTGTACTTTGTAATACTTTTTTCAAAATATTGTTATTTATTGCAGAAGATTGTATCTTCAATATAGTGTTTGTGATCATTTTGTAATATATATAAAATAAAGTGAAATGTTATGACCCTGTTTTTAAAAAGGTCTTTAGGGACAGGAAGGCATTTTGACAACCTCAACCATCCGAGCCATCATTATAACGCAGCGATATGTACTTTGCAGCAAGCCAGAAAACCCTGACTGGCACATACTTCAAGGCTCAATCCAGTCTAGCAACACTAATCCAATTCCATACTTGCATATCTCGTTCCACTTTTACTTCAGGATGACATGGAGTTGTGCGTCCACACACGTCACCTGCTGCAAACACTACCCAAAAGCTACAAACGTGTTCTGCGTCTCTAAGACAAAACAGTCCCCGCCAAAAACTCGGATGAAACTCCCATCCACCAGGGACATTTTTTGAGCCGTGGCCAAGCCGTCAGCTTCTGTGCCCAGAGAAAGGTGTTTTTGTCTGGGCTCCGAAACTTGGCTGGCTGGGCCATCTGCACCACCCGGCCGGCTGCCTCAGCCCTGACAGAACAGTAACCTGAGCCTTTTATTGCACAAGTGTTAAACACTTTTCAGCTCCTTTATGACCAATGTCTATCCCGCACCACTCTGCGGAGGGGCTGAAGCCCACACACATTTAGGACTGTATTACTTGTGAAGACTTTCTTCTGTCTGTAATCCCTGACTTTCACTGTACACTCACAAACATCTTCAACCATTTTAATCCTTATCTTGACCGTAAATTGAAACATTGACCTAAAAGCGTTTTTAAGGAAATGCAAATTGTCTTAATAGTTTAGGGTTACTAGGATCAACTGACTCTTACGACCTACGGTCCTCATAAGAACATAATCACAAACACATACAAATGTCTGAGGGTCTGAACCCAGGCTTGTCTGCTGCAGGTTGTATGGGGCATGGACAGTGTCAACACATTAAGCGTTGATTGACACGAGTTTTAGCGTGGTCGAGACGTCTCGTTCGTGGTCGTCTGCACCCACATTCCCCGACGGCGTGGAATTTCAGAGGGAAATTGGGATATAATAAAGAAATATATCTGAACCAGTGGCGTTTTTATATGTACAAAAGTGGTGGTGCACGAACAACTTAGATGTGTATATATAAGCTTCTGGTGCTTTTTCACGTGAACAAATAGCTGTAGGCTATCCATGGTTCAGATAGAGAGAGGCGGGGGGGTATAAGGAAAACACAGACACTCATCACCTCGGTCACAATATAAATCCAGCAGAGTAATAGCCAAGAGGCTAAACACAGAAGATCAACAAAATATATGACATAAAATGAACTTACCGAAGCTGAAGTTGATGGTCAACTTCATTCATTTTCTTTCCGTTTTAGTGATTTTAATCGCTATAAACTGCTCTCTCTCGTCTCCTCTTCACAACTACACTTTTCGCAGCACACGTACATTACAGCCAATCAGCTCTCTGAATTATGAGATGACGTTTGGTGGGGTTGCCAGCACTTTGCCCCACTGGTGATTATTTTTTTGCTGCATGCGCAGTGTAGTTTTTACAGCACCCATTCATTTTGAGAGCAGAGAGAGGGGCTTGCACCACATTGTTCAACACGGCTCAATAGGCACACTGTGGACACTAATTAGTAGAACGCAGACTAACACAGCAATGTACAGACGAATCAGACGACTAAACATGATCTTAAAATATAATTTAACTTTTTTTTTTGCATATTTTTTTTATTATTATTTTCATTACTTTCTGCTGACACTAGGTTGGTCTGTGCCACAAAGATATGACTTCTACACCAGAAAAGAGCCCTTTCTCAAATATTCCTTGTGTTCAGAGAAGTTTAAGAGTAGATATGCTATGTCATTTCCGTAGGAGTCAAATACACACCAAAGTGCGTGGCGTGCATGAAGTGACTGCAACAAACACTGGTATGATCGGTATGTTTGTGCTTTTAGCTACAGTATGCGGTCGGTGTGAATTATTTTGGTTAGAAAGCAGCAAGTGTGCAACAGGTCTAGGTCTTCTCTAGGTTTCATCTCAATGTCCCTCCTCGACTCCTCTCTTCCTCTCTTCCGGGACTTGACCCGGAAATCGATCAAGACACGCCATGTTGAAGGACGTCCCAATCGCTGAAATGCACACGGAGGAGTCGAGGAGGGGTGCGGGAGGAGGCTTCCAGAGGAGACGAAAGGGAGGATACACGAGAGCAGACTATGCGGAAGTGTTTTCACTACTCGCGTATACAAGCCCCGCCCCCACCTTCACAGCCTCTGCTCACTGCATCAGAGTCATTAAATGTTTAAAGTGCTTCATTAAGAGTAAAATATTTTAAATCTCTTAAACGAATGAGGAGATCATACTCTATAAAAACATTAAAATGTGTGAAATATACTTGCAAATTCAATAATAATGTTTTGATTATAAAATAATAACTTAGCCTACAGTTCTTACTTGTGGTTTTTGATGCATGTGTGGTAGACCCACAGAACGTCAAACATTTAGGATATATACAAATACGGGTAGCATAACTAATACATATTTTAGAGATTTGTGTCTCTCTTCTGTAGGACAAATTGAATAACAACATCCAATACAAAAGTGGATCTGAAACAACAAGCTCAAATACCATAATGAAATGAATCCATCAATTATTATTATTGTTATGATTATAATTATAACTTAAATGAAATGTTATAGCTGGAAAAACAAATACAGGACCGAAAATAATACATAGAAAACTATAATAAAAGAGATGAATGGAAGAGATGGACAAAATCATTTCAATGAGAAACTACATCCCAGGTTTGAAGGGATTTGTGTGGAGGGAAGTCCAGTGACAGGTGATAAAACGGTATGCACCGTAAAGGGCGTTGTTTATGGTGACGCTCGAGTGAACGAGGACATCCCAATTAATACCTGAGGACTCCTCTGTCCTCGCGTCTCCTCCTCATGTCTCTCGCTCGCATCTTACGGAGGCGGAGCTAAGACGGAAGGAAGGGACGCGAGTGAGGGAAAGGAGGAGGTGAAATATACAATAGAGTGGCGAAGTCCCTCCCTTTCCGGGGGAGCTCCATGGGACCTTATTTCGGAAAAATTATGTATTGAAGTCAATGGAGAGAAAGATTATCTTTTGATCCCGTTTCAATTGTGCCACAAATTACACATATGATGTTTGTCAATTTAAAAGATAATTTTGCAAGTCAAAAAAAAATGTGTCGTAAAAGTGTGAAGTAACACATTTTTTGTGTGAAACGCTCAATGAACTACATCTCTGGTCTAGCAGAACAACAGATGTCACCAAGATGGCCGTCACTACTGTCTTGCCAAACAAGGGATTGACTACCCTCACTATCACCACAATGAAACACGTCCAGAAGAACGTCATGCAAAGCTGCCTGCCTGCCTTTGATTTTCTCTGAACTGCCTGATCTTTTTAATGTTTAATGTCAACCATTTGTGCAGATAGCGTGAAGTAGAACAGATCGCCGATGCTAATGTAGCGTTAGCATTTCTCCCCCGGGCTTAAATGGTGTATTATAGAAAGATCACACCGGTGTGACAGTACTCTTCAAAGGGTTCACGAAATATGACTACTACTCTTACTGTTTAACATGTTGGGTTACTTAATGTTAAGGCTAATAAAAATGACAAGGCTAAGGCTGTAATGCTAACTAACGTGCTTGCTACTAGCTAGGTAGCTAACTTGATCCAGCCACTCCTGGTCCTTTCATCAGACGGGAAGAACGAACAAGGCCCATAGCTGGTATGATAACAACCTGGTACTAAGCACACAGGCACCTTGTTAAAGTTATCTTATCTTAGCTATCTCTTAGTTAGTGGAGGAAAACAATTGTGACATCAGTTATGACATCACTTACGCGACTCTGGGATTTGTAGTCTTTCTAGTTGCGTATTTTTCATAGTCTTATATTTCAACAGTTTTACGACAAACTGTGACTTTTTTTAAATGGAAATTATTTTTTAAGTGACAAATATCATATGTGTAATTCATGGCACAATTCAAACGGGATCGAAAGATAAGTTTTCTCTCTCCATTGACTTCAATACATAATTTTTCCGAAATAATGTCCCATGGACCGGAAGTAGATGGGCGTGACTTCGCCACTCTATTGAGATGAGCCTTCTGTGTGTCAGCTGTTGCCACAGCTGTTGTTTATGCAGTGGGGTCAGCTGATAGGGAACACCAGTTGCTTGCTTATGGTTGTCCATCGAATCCGATGATGACGTCCACTTCTATCGGTGAGTTCTTTGGTGGCTGAATAGCCCTATCCTGGACCCACAAATCCTATTGCAGGTAGGACAAGTGTATGTGGTGGCAGTAACAATGGCAACTGTAGGCGACTGAGTCTCCTCTCCTGTCTCCTGGTTGTCATTTCCTCCTCCAGCATTTGGGTCCCATCCCGGCACAGCTGGCGCCAGGTGTTAATGTCAGCAGCAGCGTCCTCCAGGGCCTCAGGTCTGATTTTACATTTCTTTAACGCAGTCTTCAGCTGGTCTTTATAGTGCTTCTTCTGCCCTCCAGCAGAGCGTCGACCATGGTGTAGCTGGCCATATAGCACGCTGAGAGGCAGGCGGTTTGAGGGCATCCTTACTACATGGCCCAGCCATCGTAGCTGGTGCTGAGTAATTGTGGCCTCAATACTCCTGCAGTTGGTCTTCGAGAGTACTTCAGAGTGGGGCACACGATCAAGCCAGGTAATTCCCAGGATGCGCTGAAGGCAGCGTATGTGGAACTGCTCTAGGGCCCTGATGTGGCGGCTGTAAGTTACCCAGGCTTCGCAGCTGTAAAGGAGGGTAGTGATGCAGATGGCTTGGTAGACACAGACTTTCGTGCGGAGATGGAGGTTCTTGTTTTGAAAGACCCTACGCCGGAGTCTCCCAAAAGCAGCTGATGCCTACTTTATCCTGTTTTGGACCTCATTGTCGATGGTGTTGTCTTCAGAGAGAATGCTCCCCAGGTATCTGAAGGATGGTACAACAGACAGTTGTTCGCCAGCAGCAGTGAAGGTAGGTGGTGTAGATGGGATGTTGGCATTCCACTGGAAAACTACTTCCGTCTTGATGGTGTTGACGGTCAGTCCCATCCTGCTGTACGCTCTCACCACAGCAGTAAGAACAGACTGGAGGTCTTGTGGACTATGAGATACAAGAGCACAGTCATCTGCATACTGTAGCTCAATGACTCTCTCCCTTTGCAGTTTGGTGGTTGCCTGGAGCCTCCTTATGTTGAAGAGGTTGCCATCTAGACGAAAGTCCACTGCCACACCGCTACTGTCCTCAATCTCCTTGTGGAGGAGTTAGGTGACACATAGCAGGAAGATGTTAAAAAGTACTGGTGCTAATACACACCCCTGCCTTACCCCTGTATGTACAGGGAAGGGGGAAGACTCTTGTCCTCCTATAGTCACCCGAGCAGTCATTCCATCATGAAATTGGTGGAGGATGTTGACGAACTTTTTGGGGCAGCCAAACCTGATAAGGACTTCCCATAAAAGTTCTCTCTGGACAGTGTCGAAGGCTTTGGAGAGATCGACAAAGGCCATGAACAGGTCCTGATGTTGTTCTCTGCACTTTTCCTGCAGCTGTTGAGCTGTGAAAATGATGTCCACCGTGCTCCTGCTCTTCCTAAATCCACATTGTGATTCAGGCAGTATTGACTCGGTGGTGTTTCTAATCAGCCTCTGGAGCATAACCTTTGCCAGGACCTTACCAGCGACAGCAAGGAGCGAAATACCCCTGCTGTTGCCACAGACAGCCTCGTCACCCTTGTTCTTGTAAATGGCAACAACATTGGCGTCTTTCCATTGTTGTGGGACGTTCTCATCAGCCCAGACCTTGGTGATGTACTTGTGTAATGCTCTTGTACAGAGGTAGCCTCCTTATTTCAATAGCTCAGCAGGGATGTTGTCATTACCATGGGACTTGTTGTTTTTAAGGGAACGGATAGCTGATATGACCTCCAGGAAGGTTGGGGGCTGGTCTAGATTGTGCATAGGAGGAAGTGTAGGCAGGTCGTCAAGGACGGTGGGGTCTGCATCAGAGTCCTGATTTAGCAGGGTACCAAAATGTTCAGCCCCTCTCAGCAGAATGCTATGCTGGTCCTTCAGGACTGTCAGGCCATCTGCTGTTTTCAGGGGAGTGATACAGCGGCTTCATTTATTTATACAGATAAATCCCATTGAGATCATTGATCTCTTTTTCAAGGGAGACCTGCTCAAGTAGTTCCACATGAAACATAAAAACTAGAGCCGGGACTCGATTAAAAAAATTAATCTAATTAATTAGAGGCTTTGTAATTAATTAATCGAAATTAATCGCATTTTTAATCAAATATACATATTTGACCTGAGAACAGTGAGAAGCAATTTTCACATGGATTTTACTCCAAGTGGTCTACAGTCCAAGTGCATGACATTACGGATTTTGGGAGATGGCCCTGTGGGCCATCTAAGCTAATTTACAGATGGCCCTGAGCCCAATAGAGATTGCCCTGAAAAATGTTTGGGGGGCCTCTGTCCCCCTAGAAAATGTTGATTTTTGCAGGTCTTAGATGCTGTCTGGTGCATTCTCTAGACTGAATTATAAGATGAACCACCACAATATTATATTGTACAATTTCAATTTTATTCTTCATTTCACTTTTGTTTGTTCTTGTTTGTGTTTGCTCGCTTGCATGCCCTGCATAGCTATAAGAAATACTTAAGTTGTTGGTCAAAACACTTTCCATCTGATGAAGGCAAATGCCTTCCCAGATGGAAAAAAGTAGAAAACATTACATTCAGTTATAACTCC
Source organism: Pseudochaenichthys georgianus (assembly GCF_902827115.2). Classification (NCBI taxonomy): domain Eukaryota; kingdom Metazoa; phylum Chordata; class Actinopteri; order Perciformes; family Channichthyidae; genus Pseudochaenichthys; species Pseudochaenichthys georgianus. The sequence goes on along the minus strand of NC_047511.1, from coordinate 8,681,582 downwards.
CAAAACAAACATTATTTACACTATTATGGCCCCTGTTAAAAATGTTTGTAATGTTAACTACTGTAAGTTGGTCGAACGAATGCCTCCTCATCCGGAAGCTGACCGAGCAGACCCGAGCAGCAGTCGAGAGGAGCCGAGCGCATCCGCGAAGCACACGTCAGAGTTCCCGTTAGCCGGCAAATCTAAATATCTTCGGTCAAAATAATTTCCCTTTAGAGCAATACCGCTTCAGTTGCGCCACTTATGTGACAGACAAGAAGAGTATGTGACAGACAAGAATAGTCAACTCTAATGTCTAACACTTCATGTGGAGAAAGAGATGTCCTGTATGGGTTGATTGTGCGTTGATCTGTTGGTAATGCCTCGGGGTTCCGGTGGGCAGGTAAACAAATGCATAATGCTGCGCTATACTTTGTGGCCTCATCCAGTTGCATAGCGACACTTATTGTGTAGTTGTCTTTTAATAAGCAGGTAGTCATATCATTAGCTAGAACTAGCTGGATCTGATCGATATGGACATAAACGCGAGTGAAGTCTAATCTGACGGGAGAGAGAGATCAGCTGCTGCTGACAAGTCGACATGCAGCTCTGCATAACCACATGCAGCGGTGAGCGGAACAAAACACACACTTCAGGTTCGAATATCACACGTAGCTATTTTAATTACCTCTCAAACTACCTAAACGAGTTATAGATATGTTTAGTTTTACTGTCGGGTCACTCATTACTGGATCCGCGAGCTGCATGATACTGGCATAATAGCAGCAGGTGAGGCTTCATTGTCCGAGCTAAATACTAGATGGCCCCGGGCCATCGGGCAGCCCTTAATGTCGAGCCCAGTGACAATCCAGGGAGTTGGTTATTTTCTCAGACGTGGACTTACTGATCCTGGCCCTGAAACCAGTCATCTGGTTGAGTGTGGGTTGGGTCAGGGTGTGGTTCCTTGCACTCGGAGTCGGGCTTACGTCCACGCTAGCTGCTACATGCTTTGCATTTAGGTGATACTTTAGGCTTGATGAGCTGCGGTGATATGCAAATTCTTTTTTGCATAATTTGCACACCACCGTGCTCTTGTCGACGCTTCCATCCGTCCGTTTTTTAAAACTAAATGTTCCATCCACGGGCCGACCAAAGCGGTCTCATCAGCTTGTTCGTTCATGTTTGACTATTGTTCACCGTGGTTTGTTGTTTGAAGTCCCATGCTGAAGTCATGAACGTTAGTTGGTGCTCCAGTATAATCGGTACGCCTGAAACTCATCCAGTGAGAAACGTTCCGCTGTGCAAAAATAAGTGCGATTAAAATGCGTTAATTTTTGTGTAATTAATTAATCTTAATTAACGCGTTAAAGTCCCGGCCCTAATAAAAACATAAATAGAACAGCAAAAGGACATCATACAGCATCATTTACATAATTATCCACATAAACAGGTACCAATAGCTTCCGATTGACTAGCATCCAACAGAGCTTTAAAAACATTTAGTTTCCATTTAATTTGCAGACTATTCCAAGACAGAGGAGCTGCGCAACTAAAAGCTGTCTTCCCTAAAACAGTCCTAGCAGTTGGCACATTTAATAAAACCACAGCATTCGATCTCAGGCAGTAGCCACTTACAACTTTCCGAGAGATCAGGGAGCAGATATAAGATGGAAGTTTCCCTAACATGGCTTTGTATATGAAAATGTACCAGTGACTGAGCCTCCGTACTGTTAGTGAAAGCAAACCAGCCCTTGCATACAGGGTACAGTGATGGGTTAATGCTTTACAGTTTGTCACAAATCTCAGTGCACTGTGATACGCAGCATCTAACTTGACCAGGCAATGGGCAGGTGCATTCATATAGACCAGATCCCCATAGTCCAGCACAGGTCAAAGGTCACAGAGCCTTTTCCTGGCCTCAAGCGAGAAACAGGACTTGTTCCTGTAGAAGAAACCTAGCCCAACCCTCAGCTTTTTAAGCAGGTTATATTATAACCTAACGGCTTATTGGGCCGTAGATCTTTTTGACAGCATTGTAAAATCATCATCATCATCATCATCATCATCATCATCTTTATTTAAAGAGACTCTTGGTCCATTATTACAAAACATACAACACTCAAATATAAATTTTAAAAAGGCAGTTATACCAATGTTTCCACAGAGGTGACTGGTATCGTACAGCACTGAAACACGGATTTGAAAGTAGCATAATGACAGAGTTATGAGAAACATTCAATCGACAGATGAATTTGTACATCAGATTTCTCAAAAGAGCATGGAACGTGTTGACTCGTGCATTACAGAACATTTAAAAGTTGTGCATGTCATTTTTATCGGCAAAAGACTGGGTTTCGTGTGCCTTTTTAGTCCACCACTCATTCTGCATGACCCGAGTAGCCCTTTGTACTTCCTGACGAATTCTCTGCCATTGCTGCCTGGTGCTACTGGACGAGGGGCTCTTTAGCGTTGCCTGATGTGCTCTGTGCATGTCCTTCAGCAAGTCATGGATGGTTTCCGAGTTTTCATCAAACCAGTCTTGGTGGTTCTTGCTCTTATAGCCGATTGTTTGGGCTGCTGCCTCATAGAGAGCCGAGCTGATAGAGTTCCACTTCTGGTCCATGGTGTTCTCAGATGAGCTCAAGGACAACCCCATCCCCCCTAGTTTCTCAGCCAGGGAGCAACGAAATTCATTCCTTGCATCAGGGTTTTCCAGGCGGGTGCAATCTAGTCGCCTCCTTCTGGGTCCTTGCAGCCGCAGTGGGGGGCGCACTTGCATGTGGACCTTGGCCATCACACCACAGAGATGCAGCCACAACACATCTTCACTGCCGATACTGGGTTGAAGTAAGAATGTAGTGTGATATAGGGTCTTGTTTTTAGACAATGCCTCTTAAGAATTCTGTTAAGTCAAAGACTCTTGAAAACTCTTATTTTCAGTTGTATCTCAGAGGAAACGTTATTTAAAAATCGCTAAATAACATTAGAAAACAGAAAACTTTGAGCATTTCTGGCTTATTTTGTAACACATTTCCTGATTCTGGTCAAATATAGTTCAAATAAGTTTTCCCAGTTAATTACAAGATCTGATTCATCTAAATGTACGATCGTATTTCAAGAAATGTTATCAAACCAATGTTCACTTGTTCTATTGGCAAATGTTTGTTTTTTCTTACAACCATCGAAAACACCTTGTTTTCATTATTTACTTGTTTTTGGAGCAGCATTTTGTAAATTTTTCTTGGATGAATAAAGAAGAAAAGCTTATCTTGGTTTCTGTCTAGCAGTTTACACCGGGTTATATTTTACCATATATTATCAGGGCGGTCTCCTTAGCAAAAGTTGCATCCAACAACCAGTCAATCTATTGTTAGAGATCTTGTAATGCTTACACTCTCCAAAATGGCCGCCTGCAAAAACTATGCAGTTACATGTACCTACCCTAACCCTAACCCTACCTTACATGACCCTAGCCTCTCTCTGCTTAGCATTTTTCTGAGCTTTAACAACATCCCTAGGTGGCTAAGAGCTAGCGGTGCTAACAGCAAAAAACAGTGCAAACCCTGGAAAAAAGTGTCGACAAAGCTGCCGTTGTAACCTAAAGGGGAACCAGAGGGTGGGAGTTCAGCATATTTGACAACACCATCAGTGGGGACACAGTCATTAGCAGCAACTGCGGTTTAAACGCAGCACAGAGCCTTTAGCTAGCAACACACAGGATTCAGATATGCAAGTGGATTCCAACAAAGCACGACTCACTTTCCCATAATGCACAGCCAACCAATTGCTCTTTTACTAGGCAGTCCTCGTGGTAAAAGATATTTAATGTGTATTTGTTTAGGGACAAGTATGTAGCATAAACCAATGCCACACACCACAACATTTATAGCCTAAGCTAATTTGCAATGCCCGTCTCTAGTTAGGCCTCTAAATTACATAAAACTTAACAAATACACAATAGTCACAAAACACAAATTCAATGATAGAAGAAAGAAGAAACAAATATTAAGAGAGAGAAAACGCTTAAAAAAGAGGAATGCAAGAAAAGAGAATTAGTGAAACGGAGTACGTTTTGGAATTTGACTTTGTTGTCTGGTTTAGCAGACTGGAGCGTCTCAACAGTGCGCAGGCGAACCTGTGACAGTGGTCTGATATGCAAAGAGAACAAAGCATTATCACTCATTGAGTATGGTTTCCCTAGGGGGATTCATACAGATTCATCTTCTTCTTATTCTGGTCTTGACAGATAAAGTCAACTTTCTTATCAAAGTTAAGAAATAAATATCTCTCAAAGTCCCAAAGAAAAAATATATTAAAATATATACATATGTATATATACCTATACATATATATGCAATATATACATACACAAAAAAAACAACAATAAATATATATAAATAGTAATAATTACTTTTTGTTCCTAATAATTAATCTAAGTGAGATCACTTTTAGATAAAGTTAAAGAGCCAGTACCAAAACATTTAGATGTTGTGTCAAGAGTCAAGACAAGATGTTACCAGTCAAACACAGTACTTCAGTGAATCAGCCTGAGAAATGCCACTCTGCTAAAATTGTGCCTCTGCCGCCCTCTATTGGACTGCAGTGTGTAATAACATCAATTAAAGGATAATACCTCAGCATTTCAGAAAAGGGTTGCAGTGTTTATTTAGACTCAACGGTCTCAGTGTCGTAAAGTAGTCTATTTTATATGTATATATAATTGTAGTCATTAAATTCATTACATTACATATTATATATATATACATATACACAGTGGAGGAAATAAGTATTTGATCCCCTTCAGATTTTGTAAGTTTGCCCACTCACAAATAAATTAACAGTCTATAATTTGAATGGTAGGTTTATATAAACAGTGAGACTAAGAATATGAAAAAGAAAATCCAGAAATTGACATTATATAAAAGAGAATGTATTTGCATTTAACTGTGGGAAATAAGTATTTGATCCCTGTAATGGCCAATTGTCCAAAAGAAAATTAATGTTCAAAGGCCACTTAGTCTAGGAGGCGAGTTCGAGTATTGACTCAGGTATATTCAAGAAATCAGATACCTTGCTCGTTCCATTCAGGTGCTTTATTGAGAGGTTCAATAGATCAGCTGGCGGAAGTGGGCCGCCGCCAACAAATAAACAAACAAGATCCCTCGGTCATATGGATGTGTGCGGTCAAAAACTTTTTCCAACTTCCTCTCTAGACTTCCTGCTGTGTCATGCTGGCAGCGTCATTTATACCTGAGCACGCCCCTACGGTTGCTTTCTGTAAATAATAACAAAACATAAACTAGAGCTGTCCATAAGCAAGATAACACGTTACAAATGGCTCTTACAATCCCCTTGCAAACAAGAATTCTGGCTCCCACAGACCGGTTACATAAGTCATCTTCCTTTAAGAAAGTACTCCTAATATCATCTTTACCTGTATAAAAGACCCCTGTCCACAGAATCAATCAATCAGATTCCAACCTCTCCGCCATGGGTAAGACTAAAGAGCTGTCTAAGGACCTCAGGGACAAGATTGTAGACATGCACATGGCTGGGATCGGCTACAAAGCCACCAGAAAGCAGCTTGGTGAGAAGGAGACAACTGTTGGTGCGATTATTTGGAATTATAATGTGTGTGTTTCTAAATGGAAGAAACACAAAATGAGCATCAGTCGCCCTCGGTCTGGGCTCCACACTTGTCTCCCCCCTTGGGGTATTGATGATCATGAGAAAGGTGATCTCAAGGCAGCTGGGACCACAGTCACCAAGAAAACTATGGGTAACACACTACACCATAATGCATAAAATACTGCACAGACCGCCATTTATTTCACTTCGTCTTCTTCTTCTGCCCTGCTCAAGAAGGAACATGTTCGAACCGTCTGAAATTTGACAATGACCATCTGAATGAGTCAGAGAAGGCTTGGGAGAAGCGGATGAGGTCAGATGAGACCAACATCACAATATTTGGCATCAACTCGACGCGCTGTGTTTGGAGGAAGAGAGATGCTGACTATAACCCCAGAACACCGTCAAGCATGGAGGTGGAAACATTATGCTTTGGGGTGTTTCTCTGCTAAGGGGACAGGACGACTTCCCTGCATCGAGGAGAGGATGGACGGGGCCATGTTGTCGTGAAAATCTTGGCCGATAGCCTCCTTCCCTCAGCCAGGACACTTAAAATGGGTCATGGATGGGTCTTCCAGCAGCACCATAGCCGCGTTCACACCAAGTACTTTGCCGTACTTAGTTCCCAGCACTAAGTTCCCAGCACTTAGTTCCCCCATGGAACTAAAGAGCAGATCGCGTTCACACCGGAATAAGTTCCCTGAGGGAAGATTACGCAAATGAGACATTTATTTCACTTCGTCTTCTTCTTCTGTTTTGGGTTTACTGGCAGGCCGCAAACAACTTCACGGCGTATACTGCCACCCAAAGTCCCTGGCCGGAAGTCCCCGGAGTTGGGGACTGGCTTCAGTAGAAGCTGCTGGGACTCCCACCAGCTTCTACTGAAGCCTTCCGAGTAAATCGCCAGAACCACCGCTCCCAGGTTTTATTTTGTGTTGCCATAAGTTAGTCTCTCTGCACTTGTGCGCTGGGCGAATGCTAATGCTAATAATGCTAATGCGAGGATAATAAAATGGCGGCTCTACAAAACGTTTCAGTTTTATGGGTCGTGGTTTGCAATTCGCCCAGGCAATCAGAACTGGGGCACTTTTTTTCCCCCAGGAGAGTATACACCTCTCAGCAGGCACTAAAAATGGGGGTAAAAGTTCCCGGCACTAAAGTACTCTTTTTGGTGTGAACGCGATATAAGGGGTACTAACGGAACTAAACGGGAAAAGTACGGGGAAAAGTACTCCGGTGTGAACGCGCCTAATGACCCTGAACATACGGCCAAGGCAACACAGGAGCACATTTAGGTGAGGGAGGGGCCTAGCCAGTCTCCGGACCTTAATCCCATAGAAAATGTTTGGAGGGAGCTGAAGCTACGAGAGGCCAAGCATCAGCCTCAACACCTTCAGGATTAGGAGAGGATCTTCAGAGAGGAGTGGACCAACATCCTTCCTGAGATGTGCACAGACCTGGAGACCAACTACAAGAAGCATCTGACCTCTGTGCTGTCCAACAAGGGTTTCTCCACAAAGTGCCAGGGGATCAAATACTTATTTCACACAGTTAAATGCAAATCAATTTATATCTTTTATATAAAGTTAATTTCTGGATTTTCTATTTGATATTCTCTCACTGTTTATATAAACCTAAAATTACAGAATGGTCATTTCTTTGTAAGTGGGTAAACTTACAACATCTGCAGGGGATCAAATACTTATTTCCTCCACTGTATATATATATATATATATATGTTTGTGTATTTAATGTGTATAATGACTTCAATGTACTATTTAAGTTTGGAAACCATAGGTTTGAGTTTTTAGTTAAGATTTGCTCCAAAGAAATATAGCACTCAGACGATTGATTAAAAACCATTTATTCCTGGTATTCTCACCACCCAGAGAAGTTTTACTTCTGAGATGTGGACTCGGAACACCCCACATCGCTTGTTTTCTTCCGACATCCTGGTGTGTCTGTGGGCAGACTGTGCAGCACAGCTGGACGGTCGTGGAGACATGACTGAACCACTTCCTGAACCTGCCAGCAGACACAGAAGAAATGCTGTAGGTCAGCAAAAGGCAACCCATCTTTGTACTGCTTTAAGCATCAATCTTTCTGGGCAAAGTCAATAGTTGTGGTGGTTACTTAGTTTTTAACACAGTTGATTTTGAAATATCTGTATCTTGTGTTCGGGGGATTTTCCTTTGAAAGAGTGGTCAATTCATAATTGATATCAGGTTCTGAAGTCTCTTGGTCAGTTTTTCTAAAGTCAACTTGATTTGTATCTAAATACACTGCAATTAATGATGCTTTTAACTTCTTTACCTGCAGGAGGTTCTTCACGGTTATCTGTGTCTCCTGCTGGTTAACACTCAGCTTCAGCTCCTTTCCTGCTTCAGGCGGGTCTTTTGACGAACTCGCTGTGTTCTCATTGGTCAGAGTCATCTTTAGGAGCTGCTCACTCAGTCTAAGAGAACAAAGCAAGACACACTTGTCAGATATACTGATGGTAACATGCCCAATAGAGTGGTGCAGGAATGAGTCCTAAAACCCCGCAATGGGATAGCATTTTCGGAGTTACAGTTTCCTCGTCTCAAAGTCAATGATGTTTTGGACGTGTTTGTGGTTAGATTGTGACAGTTTGACTTACTTTTTTATGTTTCTTTATTTACTTTTTTAGGGTGCCAGTCAGGTCTCTCTCCTGACATAAGATGTTGATAGTCAGTCGGTTTAGTAAGTCTGTACTGCACAAAGGTGTATACATCTCACTGCAAACACCCAACATTGAATGACATTAGAAACATAATTAAAGACAACTCAAAATTATAATCACAAACAGCAAGTGTATTTCCAATATCCCACAAAGAATTAAACAATCGTTCTTCCCACAGTTCACTTTTAAATCCAAAACGTTCAACTTCGGGTTTTCTTCAAAATAAATAAAACAGTTAATGGGAGAATGTCAGTCATTTTAGTCAATCCAGTCGGTTTGGGGAATCCAGTCCTGCTTTTCAAGGTGGTTGGGAGATGACCGGCTCCTTTCAGATTTGTACACAATAATCCGGAAACGTGAAGCGACAGGAGGATATGATGACGGTGGACGGCGGATCAGACAGAACGGCAACACGGACTTTAAACGACCTTACTGTTGGTTTCTAACGGATGAGCGTGTTGCTCCGACGAGCTCTCTTGCTGCACACACACGCACCCCTTCCTGCTCCGTCTAAATATCTAGGGAGAATTGAATGGAGGCGCCAACTAAACATCGAATCACTGGCTGGGTGGGCGTTACCGTGAGTGACTACCGGTGTTTACATTTCTGGTTGTTACAAGATGTGTGAAAAAGGCTCTGTGATAAACACAAGCGTGACGGATTTACACATTTTATTCTACGATAGAAAATACAGATTTACGTTAATACCCCACTTGTGATTGTCCGAAGTTTCTATGTGTCATAAAAATAGCCGTTTGACATTAATGAAGTTTGTTTTTAGCTTAGCATTAGCTTTTTACTTCTGGGATTTATGCTTTAAGAATAAAAAAGGGGTGTTAATATGTGGAGATTATCCTCCTGAACAAAACAAGTAAGTATCATAAACGTGCGTTTGATTTTCTGCACAAATCAAAGAACCCAATGGTAAAAATCCCAAATGTTTTTTGTTCAGGGACTAACTTCCGGGTCGGCCTATAAAAATATATCAAAAACAAGTAGTTGAATAGTTGAATCCTTACGTATTGACAACGAGTGTCCATAATAACGTTTCATTTATTCCATGTCAAATGTATACAGTATACGTATAATGTATTGGTGGAAGAGAATTAGTAAGGGTTCAGCTGATCATATGGCACCGGGAGAAAATGGGTTGCTCTAGGAATCTTGGATGTAGGAAAGATATATAAGTTATTTGTTACATGTCAAGCTGCAGTACACAAGGTGTGTCCTAACCAGACATCTTGTGAATGTTTGTGGTTCTCACTGTTGTTGATCAGAGGGTGAGCTGCAGCCCTGGATGGTGTCCATCAGCTGCCCTCTGATCCTCTGTCCTGCTGGACTGGACAAAACATCCGACTCACTGTAGCCAGGGAACAGGTTCATGAGCATAGGAGGCACCTGCAAAACCCCACAGACACACAAGTTACTGCTTTTAGTCCCATGTTTTATGAATACATATTCATGGAGTGCTGCAGGGATTAATCCTTTAACCCGGAAAAGAGTAGGCATTTTACCACATCGAGTTCCCTTGTTCAAAGTCAACTGTTTTTGTGTGCGTGTTTGGTAGATATAGATAGATATGGTTTTAGATACAAATTGATCTTCACGTTTTGTTTTAGAGCATAACATATGTCAGTAAATACCCTACTTATAAATGTCTGAAGCTTTATGTTTCTTATAAAGAGCAGTTGCTAAAAAGTGAGTAAATTAAACTACTTAACGCCATCACGCTGAACATTAGCCGCCTTTAGCTTAACAGTGGTGACGTAATGTGAGTCAGGTGACTGATGTTTTAACTTCATAGCCTATGGTTAGCTTTTCTCCATCTGGTGATTGTATGTAAGCTTCAAAAACCCTAAAAGTGGTGTTAATATGTGGAGGATATCCTGCTGAATGAAACGTTTAAGTATCATTGACGTTTATGTCCCACAGATCTCATTTTCTGCAATACTCCAATTACTTTTTCCGTTGTGTGTTTTCTAAATGCTGCACATGTTTTGAGAATTTGGTAAAAAAAAATATTCATTTGGATAATTTTTTAAACTGCAGCGCGTTTCTCCAAATCGAAGTGTTATGGTAAAGTGGTAAATATGACTATTTATTTTATGGTGGATACAATACTAAGCTGTTTAAATATGAATGTATTGTTATGCTATTATCATCACTCTTAAATGTTATTTAGACAGTTTTATCCAAAGCGACTCACCTACAGTTCAACACCGCACGGATGCCTACAGGAGCAAATGGGGTTTTCCTGTTGCCTATCGGACACTTTGATTGTTGACTGCAGGGGCGGGGTATCGAACCACTGACCCTCTGATTGTGACTCAGTGGATACATATGCGTTGAGCAGTCGCCCCAATGTTGTTTTTTTGTAAATAGGCTGGTTTTCCTGACAAAAAGGTTTGATGTATGAACTATAATGTGTATTTCAAACATATGTAAATGTTTTATTAAGACTCACTTCCAGCAGTTTCAACATCTTTTTTTAAGACTAGAGCTTTTAATGAGACACTTGAGCTTGCTTGTCTTTGATAAGTGTTGATAGTTCAGGGGCAGGAAACTAGGCGAATACAAATTGATTTAAAATGTTTTTTGTGTGGAAAAATATTGCAACCCCTAATCTTTCAATATAATGATCCCCCTGCAATGCCCTCAAGTACCCCTAGGGGTCCCCATACCCCGGGTTTTGGACTGCTTTAGTAGACCAGTGAAGAAAAATATGAGTGTCTCATGTGAGGGAATCTGCAGGAGGAAGTTCCGACCTCCTCGTTGTTGGGATCCAGGATCAGCATGCAGACAAAGTCCTCTCTGGCTCCCTTCAAGTTAAGAAGCTTTCGGGAAGCTTTGGATCTGCTTTCATAGTAATGACCCGCAGTGGGGTTGTCCTGGATGGCCAGAGAAAACATCTCAACTGCCTCTTGGTAACACCTGAAAGTGCAGACACTCACAAATAAAACATCTAAACGAGAATTAATTGTCTTCACGTGTGGTAAATATGTGTTCTCCTGACCCGTTCTGGAAGCAGAAAGAGCCCAGGGTGTTGTGGAGGACAGCGAGGCGCAGCCGGGCAGCAGGGTCATCGGGCCCCATCATATCCTCAGCCTGCTGGTAGTCAGCCAGAGCAAAACACCAGTCACCCTGCTTAAAGAAACAATCTGACACACACATGCACATTCATTTTAAAAAATGAAAGGGAACTTACAAGCGATATAAATATTAGGTTAACACTATTCTGCAATTGAATAGGTCAGGTGTGCCAACAACCGTCTGATTCGAATCAATTGATCCCTGTTTTCAGAGCAGCTGCTTCTGATGATCTCTAGCTGCACTGGAGTATGAAGAATATATTACATTAGCACTGCTGAAGGTCCATTCAGCAAGCAGGTAAAGATTCAAGAGGTCCTATTGTGTGGCGCAGTGGAAAGAGCGTTGGTGTTCGGATCAAGGGGTCACAGGTTCAAACCCCACTGCGTGTCGTTGTGTCCCTGAGACACTTCACCCCAAAGTGCTCCTGTGGGGATTGCCCACAGTACTGAGTACTAACATGTAATGTTGTGCATTTTCCCTTTCCTGTAGTGTGTTTTCTTTGTATTGGTTGGCCAATCACTACAGAGCCAGCCTGCCATCCAATCAGAGCAGACTGGGCTCTGGTTTCAGACAGAGGGTGAAAAGAGGTGCTGCAATAAAGAGCTTTATGAACATTAAAGCCTGGAGACATGTCCCAGTGGAGACACTACATACATACTGATATGAACCTGAACATGAGCAGAATAGGGCCCTTTACATATGTCTGAGATACATATTGTAGTACATACATAAAACATTTTGTCAGGAAAACCGGCCTATTTGTAAAAAAACAACTTTGGGGCGACGGATAAACGCATATTTACCCTATGAGTCACAATCAGAGGGTCACAATATTTGAAGTGAATGCACGTGTGTTTTATGTCTAAATGCTTGGTGTAGTTTTGTGACATTTTGTATTTATTATGATTAAAAGAAGCTCTTTATGCTATACCTCTGAAACATTTCCTGTACCAAGTACACTTTATATGGTTTGACACCATTTTCTTTTCTTAACTGAGGAAGTGCCACACTCGTCTTTATGGCCAAGATGTTCAAGTTTAGCTTGAAAGGGACAATTGTGTTATTAGAAGTGATCAGATTCACTGAAATCACAATGGTTCACCAATTATTTGAATTATTTGTGGCTTTTGAACCTCAAAGTTTACCCTGACCCTCACAGAAGTTTCAACATAAGAAAAAGGGACAGACACACACACACACACACTCAAAGAACAAGTGCCCAGAGCCTCACCTCCTCGGTTCAGGTAGAGGCCCGCCTGGCCCTTCTCCTCCTCAATGGCCTTGTTGAGAAGCAGCGTGGCCTCTGCGAAGAGGCCTCTGCTGAAGCACTCAACAGCAAAGTCATTGTAGGTCAGAACCAGCTGAAACTGCACCTCTTCCTCCACAGAGCCACGTGCATCCTTCCTCTCTGCAGCCTCTGCCTCACCCCCGACCTCCTCCTCCTTGCACAGCTCCACAGCCTGGACCAGATCCTCGAGGGATGCTGTAAAATCCTTCAGGCGGCGGTACACAATCCCTCTGATGGAAAAAGAAACACACACATTTAAGTACATTTAATTGAAATGAATGTAATCAAATAAAACAGTATTAAATATAAAAGTCTAAGGGATTACATGTTTTAAAAGTTAGAATAAAATAACTGATTTAATTGAATGTAACCTCAACAAATGTTGATTAATAAATATAACAATATATTTATTTAAATAATATGGTTATTTAGCTATTAGTTATTGAGGTAGTTACAAAATGATCTTTGATGGTAATGAGTGGGGGTAAATATTGGCTATAGCTATGGTCTTCGGTGATGCATCGAGTTCAGCGTTCAAAGTTGCGTGTGTGATGACACAGCAGCGTGTGTACTTAATAATAATAATAATAATAATTTCAATTTATATAGCGCCTTTCACGAAACCCAAGGACGCTTTACAAAGGGAAGTAACAAAACAAAAGGTAATAATAAACATACAGAGCAATAGCAGGAAATAAGTGACTGTAAATTAGTTGAGGCCAAAGGCCTGAGTGAACAGATGGTGTTTGAGGTGTTTTTTGAAGGTGTCCAGAGTGTCTGCATTCCTGATTGCAGAGGGCAGAGAATTCCAGAGGGTGGGGGCTGCGACACTGAAGGCTCTGTTGCCAAATGTTTTCAGCTTGGAGCGCTGGATGGAGAGCAGCCCTTTGTCAGAGGACCGCAGGTGACGAGAGGGGGTGTAGGGCTGAAGGAGGACAGAGATGTATGGAGGGGCTTTGGGAGTGGAGAGATTTGTAGGTTAGCAGGAGGAGTTTGTACTGGATGCGTGACTTGACCGGGAGCCAGTGAAGGTGGATGAGGGTAGGGGTGATGTGTTGCCAGGGCTTAGTGTGGGTGAGGAGCCTGGCTGCAGAGTTCTGGACGTACTGGAGCCTGTCCAGGGCTTTGCTGGTGACCCCGAACAGAACTCCATTGCAGTAGTCCAGACGAGAGGAGATGAAGGTATGAATTAATGTTTCTGCAACGGGGTCGGGGAGAGAGGGCCGGAGTCTGGAGATGTTTCGTAGGTGAAAGAAAGCAGTTTTGACAGTAGACCTGATGTGGGAGTTGAAGGTGAGGCTAGAGTCCAGAGTGACGCCCAGGCTGCGAACCTCAGGGGAAGGGTGGATGGAGCCGCCATCGATGGTGAGGAGCAGATCTCCAACCTTCCGGAGCAGTGTTTTTGGGGCCACAACCATGAGCTCTGTTTTGTTATTGTTGAGTTTAAGTAGATTTTTTGACATCCAGGCTTGGATGTCGCTGAGGCAGTTGACAAGTGACAGTGGGGGTAGCTGGGATGATGGATTGGTACTGATGTAGAGTTGGGTGTCGTCGGCATAGGAGTGAAAGTTGAGACCATGTCGGCGGATGATTTCACCGAGGGGGAGCATGTAGATGTTGAATAGAAGGGGGCCGAGCACTGAACCTTGCGGCACACCTTGGTTCACAGGGGCTGGGGGAGAGCTGGATTTTCCGATGGTCACAAACTGTTGCCTGTTGGAGAGGTAGGAATGGAACCAGGAGAGGGCTGTACCAGAGAGGCCAAGGTAGACGGATAGGCGGTTGAGTAGGATAGTGTGGGAGACTGTGTCGAATGCGGCGGAGATGTCCAGGAGGATGAGGATGCTGACGAGGCCTGAATCGGCGGCTATGAGGAGGTCATTGGTTATTTTAATAAGGGCCGTCTCTGTGCTGTGGTTGGATCTGAAGCCTGATTGGAAGGGTTCATAGAGCTCATGGTCGGACATATGATGGTGGAGCTGGGCAGCAACTGCTCTTTCCATGATCTTGCTAAGAAAAGGAAGGTTGGAGATCGGCCGGAAGTTGCTGGGGTCCTCGGGGTCCAGACCAGGTTTTTTGATGATGGGGGTGACAGCTGCTATCTTGAGGACGGCGGGAACCTTGCCTGATTCCAGGGAGGAGTTGATGATTTTAACAATGGTGGAGCAGAGAATGGGTAGGCAAGTTTTGACCAGAGCAGAGGGCATGGGGTCGAGGGAGCAGGTTGTAGCCTTAGCTTTTGAGACAAGTTTGGTAACCTGTGTGGCATCCATTGGTGCAAAGGAAGAGAGACAACATTGAGGCAGGTGTTGAGTTGAACGAACACTGACTGGAGGTGGTGTGGCATGTGGATGGGATGGGGCAGAGGCCTGGAGTTCCTGGTGGATGGAGTTGACTTTGTCCTCAAAGAAGTCAAGGAACCTGGTGCAAAGCTCGGGGGCGTCTGCTGGGTTGGGAGGGTCAATTGGGCGGAGTAGGCGGTTTATGGTGGAGAAGAGCATACGGGGGTGGTGTTGCTGGTCACCGATGAGTGAGGAGTAGTATTGTGCCTTAGCTTTTGAGAGGGCGTCCTTGTAGGATTTTACATTTTCTCTATACGCCTCCAGATGGACGGTGAGGCCAGATTTTTTGTGGAGCCGCTCCAGTTGGCGGCCAGAGGCTTTCATGGCACGGAGACTGGTGGTGAACCAGGGGGCTGAGTGGGTGAAGGAGACAGTGCGAGTAATGAGGGGGGCAAGTGAGTCGAGACTCAGGGAAAGAGCAGTGTTGTACTGGGCTACCAGTCCGTCAACCGAGGTGTCAGGGGGATCGGAGGCCAGGTGGCTAGCTATGAGGCTGGTTATGGCTGGTGCGCTCACTGATTTTAGGCTCCTGTAGGTGATTGTCCGCAGTACAAGCTGTCTGGGGAGGGCGATAGGCACAGTGAACAGGATGGCATGATGGTCGGAGACAGCCAGGTTGAGGCACTGCAGGTGGGATGCAGTTGTGCCAGAGGTACATACCAAATCCAGGGTGTGGCCTTTGGCATGGGTGGGATCATGGACATGCTGTTCAAAATTGAAGCAGTCCAGAAGTGCCAGGAAGTCAGAGGCAAATGTGCAACTGGGTGAGTCCACATGAATGTTAAAGTCTCCAAGAAGGAGCGTAGATTGGGACATGGAGCAGATTGAGGTGAGTAGCTCAGATAGTTCCGACAGGAAGATGGCAGAGGCTGAGGCTTTGGGGGGGCGATATATAAGAACAGCCTGGAGCTGTGCAGATCCAGATAAAGTGAAGGCAAGACATTCAAGTGAGGTGGTGTTGGGTACAGGAAGCTCTTTGATCGAGATGTCTGCCCTGTATATTACAGCCAGCCCACCGCCCCGACCAGTGGAGCTATTGAAGCTTGTCCCCGTCTCATGTTGTTCAGACTCACCTGAAAAGGTAGAGGTGTGCGTCCTCTGGGCAGTTCTCCAAAGCGATGTTGATCATGCAGCAGGCTTCAGGCAGATGGCCAGACAAAGATCTGTCGACTGCTTCTTGTCTGGCCTGTGCACTGGCCCCCTGCAGCTGCAGCAGCATGGCGCCAGCCGCTGGACTCTGAGGATCCAACGCTAGCGCTGACTTCACATCTCTATAATATTGCGTTGTCTGGACGGAAGAGACAATCCCAGAGAAACTTGACTTTGTGTTTAAAGTAGTAGCTGCATATCTAAGATTCTATACTAAATGTACCCAATATACGTTTCTTTAACCCCGTCACTCTTTACAAAGTAATTCCCTCTACCTGAATATTTATAAACACTAATTATGATGTCAGTAACATTTCTTTATTTACCGCTCTAACTTCTTTGGAAAGGCTTTGGACTTGTCTTCTGTTGCAGTGCTGCTGCCCCATATAAAAGTCAGATTAAGTGGTTTGGCACTAGAACATTTTAAAAAGGCATGTAAGCAGGGGTCGTGTAAAAACAAGTGGTGTAGAGGCTAAGCCGATGCTTTAAGCCACTGATGTAAATGATGCACGCTTTAGCTCGTCAGGTGAATACATGTCAGATACAAATTGTGTCCAGTCGAACACTTTGTCCATTCATTATCCACCGTTTTGTTATCCGTTAACCTCGGATCAGTTCCCATCACCATAAAGAATGACACTTAAACACAATGACGTCAGTAGCCAAGCTTTACCTTATCGTTGTGTGTGTGTGTGTGTTGAAAACGAGTAAGCAAACATTCTTCCTTTTTTATCCTAAGCGCTAATTGGCTCCTACAAGTGGCATTTATTAACTAAAGGTTGAATACATTGGGAATATCAATACAGCTAAATTAAACTGTTGGCAGAGTCAGTCTGTTTCATAATTGTAAGTGTTTTGTCAGTATATTTGAAATGACTAGGTTAGCTACGTAAGCCAGCTAGCTTATGGTGGATCTGCAATAATATCGGAAGGTATCATGCGATCACATTGTTAAATAACCCAATAAGTCTGAAGCAGTTTAGGTACGTTTCCAGGGACAGCCCTCCGGTCCCAGCTGTGTGTGTCTGCGTCAACCTTTAGTGTCCACGTTTGAGCTTCTTGCACAATTTTTATTTGCAGCATTTTGTTTTTTGTTTTGACTGCCAGTCAATTTGTATTTTTTTCTTAATCCCGCAGCCCATGTGCCTGAGTGAGGAGTGAAACGTACCTGCTGTTATTTACGAACCTGCTTGAGTCGTTTGTGCAGTCGGGCTCTGAGGATGTAGAGGTCCGCGGTGGGACCCTCTGACAGCATCCAGCCGCTCACCAGCTTCAGACAGTCGCTGTGCTGACCTACAGCTGACAGGCAGGCCAGGCTGAGATTTAAGAACAGAAAAAACATGTACATTTAACATCTGAAGTCTTGCTTACTATTCATTATTGAGATGTTTGGTCTCTCTTTTCTCATAGTAATGTCAAATATTCAATTGAAGGTTCAAAGGCTATATTGTGATATGCACAAAAGCTATAGCGCAGTTTTGGCAATGACAATCTTAAGCCCCAGCTGCTGTAATTTAGATTTATATGTGTATACAAAAATATCTTCTGACCAGGCTTGAGGAGTAACGGATGACATGTTACTGGGTTACGTGATTAGGAAACAAAAAACGTAACTGTATTCCAGAGTTACATAAATGAATAGGTAATGAAATTATGAATACATTTTAAAAAATGGGGATTACTAAGAGGAATACAATGTTACAATACATAATAAAATGAAGATGGAAGCATATGCGCTCTCATTACTTCACTAATTTCACGCAGGGGCAAATATTCAAATTAGCCGAATGTGCATAAAAGCAGCTAAAGGCTTCACAATTCCATAACACACTTAAGTAAAAGCTGTCTTATTAATCATTATTTTATCTTGTAGTTATTTGCAGTGCATTGGATATTGGGGTTATCCAAAAGCAACGAAAAGTAATCAAGTTACATTACTTTTTTATGGTGATTAGGTTCAATTGTATTACACATACTTTGTAATTGTAAGAGAATACATGTTTGAATGAACCCTCCCAACCCTGTTTTTTACATATTATATACTTCTCTATGCTTCTACATATACCTTATGTAATATCCCAAATAAAAACATTATACAAACATTTTGAAGAACCGAAGCACACATGCACAACTTTATTCCAGGTCTTAGTACGCAGGTTGCTGACCTTCTGACCTGGTAGGCCCTGCAGCCGGGCTTCAGCTCAGCAGCTTTGCTAAAAGCCTTCAGAGCCTCCAGGAAAAGGCCTTGGTCAAACAAGCACTGGCCCTGAGGACAAAGAGAAACAGGAAGACCACCATTTAAAGAGGCCCTAATATGCTTTTTGGGGTTTTCCCTCTCCTGTAGTGTGTTATATATATAGGTTTGTGTGCATGTAAATGGTCTGCAAAGGCTAAAATCCCAAAGTTCCCTCCAGAGGGAGTTTCTCTCCCACATACTCCCCCCTGCCTGAAATGCCTCCATTGGACTCATTTGTTTACTACCTGAACATAGTGACATTACTATGTAACACACGTTTCTATAGGCTAGCAGCTAGCGCTCCAACACATTGTACATGATCTGCTAAGGGGTGGGACATCTCTGAGCAGTTGACCAATCACAGCAGAGCCGGCCAGCTAACCAATCAGAGCAGACTGGGCTCTGGTTTCAGATAGAGCAGTGTTTCTCAAAGTGTGGTCCGCGGACCACCGGTGGTCCGTGAGTGCCCCCTAGTGGTCGTGGTAAATTATATTGGTAAAATTTCACATTTGAAATAAATACATTTATTTACATTTTCCCCACTCTCGCGGGAATATCTCCGCGATGGAGCGAGCTTAATTTTCATATTTTGATAGGATGATATAGCCCAGGGCAACACCTTCGTCACACATGTTTCCACTTGTTTGTACCATTTCCAGGCGATTTGTAATCTGTTATAGAAAAACTATGTATTTTTATTTCAAGAAGCATATAAAACAAACAATTGATGTATTTTCTAAACATTTATCCATGCTGAAAGTAGATTTAGATGTGTTAGGATTGAGATAGAGATTATTATCTAATATATGCATCCAATGAAGCATTGCATGAAGTCTGTTTATGAATCAGAGGCTGTTGTTGGGGCTGCATAAAGGTTTTTTATTTGTTTTTGTAGGCAGACCATGCAGGCCAGCCCGATGGTCACCAAGGTTCATGTTTTAATAGCATTTTTACAAAAAAAAGCCCAGGCGAGCAACATGTGAAAAAAGGGCTTAGACCTCAGAGAGTTAAACTTGGGCCTGCGAACATAGTTTTACTATATTTTGAAAATCCACAGCGGAGGTTTGTGTCGTACTACATGCGGTGTGTTTTGCATATCTCTCAGTAGCCAACGATCTGTGAGTCTGTTGGCTCGGACATAAACTCTGTAATAAATGTAGTCTACATTTCATAAGAGGTGTAAAACCTATGAGCATTTTAAATCGCATTTGAACGAAAGGCTTATATAATCTGTAGTTGTTATTGTTGATTTAATGTGTGAACGAGGCGATATAGAGAGGTCATGTTAAGGTGTTGTTATTATTAGGCTGTACTTTGTTATAAACTGTTGGAGTGGTAAGCAGGCCTATTGTTTTTGGATATTTGGGGAGTCAGGTGGTCCGCGAGTGTTTTTTTATTGGTTAAGTGGTCCTTGGTATGAAAAAGTTTGAGAAACACTGAGATCGAGGGTGAAGAGAGGTGCTGCAGCACAGGCAGTATGAGAATAATAAAGAGCTTTTTGAACATGTAACTTAATTTGTTTTACTTGACTATATCAAAAATAACAATTTCTGAGTCCAAACTCACCTGTTTCAAGCCTTACATGATTTGTGATTTCCTTTTTAATTCAGCACAAACTCATCTGAGAAAATGTAATTTCTTGCGTTAACTACTCTGCTCAGTATTGTTCAATAAAATGAACTGGTAAATATAATACATGTATTTCGACCAAATAATGTAATGTATCATGTTAAAAGCACATAATCATCACATCTGACAGCTTGTAGGCAACAAGTTATTCAATGTCACCATTGGACATCATTGTTATTGTTTTAGCATCACATAAATATGTTTTTATGTCTGTTGGTTTTATTTATTTTTGCATAAACTCATCTGTGAAGCACTCTCTTCTTTTGTTCAATTGTCTGCTCCTGATATATAATAGTCAATATAATGACCTGTTCTAATGTTACATTAATGGGTGATAATTGAAAAGGAATTTTTTCTTTGCATCGTATTTTAGTCTACGTTGTGTCCATAAACAGAATTGTACATGAATTGTGTTGTAGTTACCTGGAGATAAAAAATGAAGGCCAGGCGGTCCCTGAATGCACCGGGCTCCAGCAGAGAGGCCTGTTTATAACAGGCTGCTGCTGACTGGAAGTCACACAGCTGCAGGTAGGCCTCCGCCTGGCTCTCATGTAGCCGGGTCTAAAACACACAACACAAGGTTATTAGGTGGGAAAAAATCTAACGGTTTATCTGAAACATAAAAACATACTGGAACTCATTATAGCAACAACTCACAGCAGCAGATACAAGCAAAATACCAAGCAACTTAACAACAGTGAGTTTACAGGTAATGCAATCTTTGCTTTAAAGGAGATTTAGTTTTAGGGGGGACGGGGTTTCCTTTCCTGTCGTCTGTTATATAGGTTTTTGTGCATGTAAATGGTCTGCAAAGGCAAAAGACCCAACGTTTCTCTACCAAACACTCCCTCCCTACTTGAAACGCCTCCATGGGACTCCTTAGTTGACTTCCCCCAACCTGGTGACATCTGTGGTGGGAATGTATTTATCAAATGTGGATAGAGAATCAAACCATTCAGCTGTCTTTGTTGTATTGTATTTCTTGCAAGAAAGTTCAGTCAGTCATACAGAGAGCATACAGTCTGCAGAGTGAAAGACGAAGAATAGAGTTTGGGTTGCATATTTAAAAACAGAGAGAGGAGAAAGGGAGGGGTTGAGCTTGGTGATAACAACGTTTAGGGAGTTAGGGAGGAGAGGCGAAGTCCCTCCCTTTCCGGGGGAGCTCCATGGGACCTTATTTCGGAAAAATTATGTATTAAAGTCAATGGCGAGAGAAAGATTATCTTTCGATCCCGTTTGAATTGTGTCACAAATTACACATATGATGTTTTTCAATTTAAAAGATAATTTTGCAAGTAAACAAAATAAAAATGTGTCGTAAAACTGTGAAGTAACACATTTTTTGTGTGAAACGCTCAATGAACTACAACTCTGGTCTCGCAGACTCTCACAACAACAACACACGTCACCAAGATGGCCGTCACTACTGTCTTGTCAACAAAACGATTGACTACCCTCACTATCACCACAATGAAACACGTCTAGAAGAACGTCATGCAAAGCTGCCTGCCTGCCTTTGATTCTCTCTGAACTGCCTGATCTTTTTAATGTTTAATGTCAACCATTTGTGCAGATAGCATGAAGTAGAACAGATCACCGGTGCTAATGTAGCGTTAGCATTTCTCCCCCGGGCGTAAATGGTGTATTATAGAATGATCACACCGGTGTGACAGTAGCCTACTCTTCAAAAGGTTCACGAAATATGACTACTACTCTTACTGTTTAACATGTTGGGTTACTTAATGTTACTTCATGTCAAGGCTAATAAAAATGACACGGCTGTAACTAACGTGCTAGCTACTAGCTAGGTAGCTAACTTGATCCAGCCACTCCTGGTCCTTTCATCAGACGGGAAGCGAAAGAACGAGCAAGACCCATTGCTGGTATGATAACAACCTGGTACTAAGCACACAGGCATCTTGTTAGACTTATTTTAGCTATCTCTTACATTTAGCGGAGGAAAACAATTGTGACATCAGTTATGACATCACTTACGCGACTCTATGATTTGTAGTCTTTCTAGTTGCGTATTTTTCAGTTTTATATCTCAATGGTTTTAAGACAAACTGTGACTTTTTTGACATGGAAATTCTTTTTTAAGATTGACAAACATCATATGTGTAATTCATGGTACAATTCAAACGGGATCGAAAGATACGTTTTCTCTCTCCATTGGCGTGACTTCGCCACTCTATATCAGGATGTTCTCAGTTCACCTGAGTTGAAGGTCATACTGTTGGTGGACAAAGAGTGTAACACATTGCAACACATCTTCTTAATAAGGAATGTTCCCAAGCTTAGCTAAGAAGTGTGAGAAGTAGTAAATATAGATAAACATTAGCAAATAAGAATCACACAATGATATTATTAAAGTAAGTAAGTGAGTATAATATTGTTCTATTACAATTACCACGTAAAAATCACGCTTCTATTTGCTTGGGCTCCAACACATTGTACATGATAGGCTAAGGGGTAGGACATCTGAAAAGTATTTAGGTAACCAATCAGAACATACTGGGCTCTGGTTTCAGACAGAGGGTGAAAAGATGTGCTGCTGCACAGGCACAGTATGAGAAAAATAAAGAGCTTTTTGTTAAAGCATTTAAACATGTCACCGAGTAGAGGCACACAATACAAATATGAAACCTGAAAATGTGCATAATAGGGCCCCTTTAATAAATATTATTAATAATAGGCTACTATTATTATAAACAGGGCTAAAACTACCGAAAAAGGGTAACTTAATCTTTACAAAGTGTCACAACATACAGTACATTTGAACATAGAGCTTTGTGTCCTAGTATGTCCATCACCTGTTCTGGCTGCAGTGTGATGGCTTTGGAAAAGCAGTTCACAGCCTTCTCAAACTGGGACTTTCCCATTGCCTCTTTTCCATTTATGTAACTGCAAAGAAAAACCTTATAAGCATAATTGAACCCTGAAAAGGCACACACTGGATGTTATGTTCCAGGATACATTGAAACACATAGCTGTCAGTGATGCTAAAGTAAAATTATTGTATTTACTTCTGAAAAATATGTATTTAATGAGTGTTTCTCACTGCTCTGCGGCCTTGCTCTGGATGATGAGGCTTGCCTGTAGGTCTAGTCTTTGAGGCCGTTTCTCTCCTGGATCCAGAAAGATTGCACTGGAGCCAAAACACTTCTTCAAGGAGCTTTTTCTCCTGGCTTCTTCCACCTTCTCAGCTGACACAGCAATGGGAAATAAACCTGGCTCCTCTGCATGCTGGGGACAATAAATACAACAAATTATAATAATAATTTGTAGGGATGACAACCTACAAAACAATGAAGAATAGACTAACTGAATTAAAAAGTAAATATAAATATGTGTTGTATAAACAGTTCTGACCACTACTGAGGTAATGTTTCTGTTTCTTCCTCCAAAGATGGACGACTTGCCGTTGATGACGTGACATTCCCATTCCCTATTGTCAGCAAAAGTGTAACAATGTGTACTAATAGAGTTAAAACTTTCTTCATTCTGGTAATTAAATGTCGTAAACTCCCACTTGATCGTTATTTGTGTTCAACATTTTTAATAAAACACAAATACTTTGCTAAAGTCAATATTACTTTGATCAAACTATTTGACCAAACACGAAGATTACGCTAATTGTACTTTCCGGCTAACTACTTTTCAACAAACATTATTTTACCGTATTGTCCTTTATCTCCGCTAAAGTGTCCATTGTGTGTTTCAAATAGCTGATATAGGCTGTTTTACATTAGTTCCGTTTCTTTTGCTCTGTTTATTTCCATCTGTCTGCTGGTGGACTACCTGAGAGATATACAGTACGAGAACACGCCACCCACCGCGGAGAATAAACAGAAGGGCGACCATGACAACCATGCTCCGGGGTCTTCTTCGCTGCTTTTGGTGTATTTTGTGGCGGCAGCAGCGCCACTTACAGGCCTGGCATATGTACTACAGCGTATCCAGCATTTCCAACGGAAGACTTCGTGGGGCCGGGGTCTAAGCCAAACTATATCCGGTCACAGATATCTGCTATTTTAAAGTAAGGTTAACACATATCTACCCTAAATATAGTCTATATTAAGAACGAGAAAAGTCTTAACATATATATTGTTTTTTGTAAACATATGACAAATGTGTGAGGGTGATGACGTCAGAGCATCGTCCTATGTGCCGGGCTTAGCCCCGGACAGCCCCAGCCCAATTTAACCCCTGGGTATTTGTGAGGGAGCTCCTATATGGCATTACCCCGCTGAAGCTCACCAAAGTTTAATATATTTCATATTTCAAAGTTTTGTCAATTGTTTTGTTTATTGGTCAAATACTGGTTTCTAATGGTTTCTGAGGAGTTTTACTGGAATGAAAGAGCACAGAGTACAGAAGCAACAAAGCAGCATGCTGCATTAAACCTGACCTTCACAGAGAGGTGGAAGTTCATGTGGAGAGGAGGCTTCAGTAGTCTGTCTGCACTCTGTTTAGTTGTGCTATCTTACAATCAATATAGTAAATGTGAGGTAAAGTGTGTCGCCAATGTAACCGGTTAGAACTCGAAGTTGCGATGAGGTCTTAAAATGTATGTAAAGGGTCTTAAAAAAGGTCTTAAAAGGTATTACATTTGACTTCAGGATTCCTGCATATACCCTGAACATGTATTATATCACTGTATTATATAAGTAATCTGTATGGCAGGTGGAGGGACAGTGATGTTACAGGTGGAGGAGCAAGACTGCAAACTCACAAGACAGAGAAATCAAAGTTTGTTCTCCAGAGAAGAGGTTGATTTCACTTCAATTTTTTATTTCATATTTTCTAAAGATGTGAAAATGGCACACACAAAAAACTTGAGAGCTGTAACCAAGACAACTGTAACAACATGAGTAGAGAGCCACCAAGGTTTTTCAAGTCCCTCTCTTACTCCATTTTGCCAACCCAAACTTCCAGATACATGACAGGACACCTTGCTTGTTTTTGTTGTTTGCGCTCCTCTGGCGAGAGACAGCAAGTGCATTTCGTGGCATCTGCAGGCAGTGGCAAGTCCTTCCGGCATATGCCACAGAGGCCGCTACTCTGTGGTAGCTGTGGCAAGTCCTTCCGGCATATGCCACAGATGCCACAACTTGCCGAGGCATCTGCCGCTGCTCAGCGGGAGTTGCCACAAGATGCCAGAGTAAGAGAAGGTTTACTGTAGCTGCCACTCACCTTCCGTGGAAAATGCAGCTATTTAAACCCGTATTTATCGTGTAAAATGTCGCTGTTTAGGCATGACTTTATCGAACTGATCTGTACACAGGACTGATGTGCGATCTCTATTTTTCAAAAAGATTTTCATCATTTCTATTCAATTTTACTTGAAGCATGGTTTGCTAAAATAAACAAACGTGCTATATTTATGATGAAATATTGGCGAGTGAGGGTTGCAACGCCCTTGGCAATTGTCGCTTCTTGAGGGGAGTTTCCACTGCTTGCTACGATAAACCAGGTATATGACTAGTAAAGACAAATAATTAACAAATAAATATCTGTATGGACACAGCAACTTGTACACTGGTGTTATTAGACTTGGCTACAGACTTAGGGCAGCTGCAACTGATTGCAGTTGCCACTGCTAGTGAGATGCTAAGGTTAGTATGAAGGAGTATGAAGGAGGTCCTTGTTATATTTCCATTAGGCAAAGGACTTATATTTGCCCCATGCCTTCAGCAGCAGCAGGCCATTCACTTTGATTTGATCCAGTTATGAAATGTCATCATTTCGACAATAAAGAAATGCTACATAAACGTTATCTTGCATGTTTTATCGAACCATCTCCGTTTCTAACTTTCAATATTTAAATCTGCGTGCGGGGGCGGGGCCTCACAGACATGCTGCTGCGCTGTGCACACAGTTCTGCCGGTAATGAATATTAGGATACATTTTGTGAGGAAACTTTTCCACCAATAATTCCAATAAGTATTCCAAAATGTATTCAATTCAGGTTTACGAAAGTAACTGTATTCGGATTAGTTGTTTTTCAAATGTAACGCGAGCTGAATACAGTTAGGCTACTTGGTATTTGTATTCTGATTACGTAACGCCGTTACATGTATTCCGTTACAACCCAACCCTGTGTACAGATCATCAGTCCTGTGTACAGATCAGTTCGATAAAGTCATGCCAAAACAGCGACATTTTACACGATAAATACAGGTTTAAATAGCAGCATTTGCCACGGAAGGTGAGTGGCAGCTACCGTAAACGTTCTCTTACTCTGGCATCTTGTGGCAACTCCCGTTGAGCAGCGGCAGATGCCTCGGCAAGTTGTGGCACCTGTGGCATATGCCGGAAGTACTTGCCACAGCTACCACAGAGTAGCGGCCTCTGTGGCATATGCCGGAAGGACTTGCCACTGCCTGCAGATGCCACGAAATGAGCCAGGCCCTACTGCCTCTGGCTGGGTGCTGGCAGGTGGAGGGCAGTGATCCCTTCCCTTCTTCCCTCAATCTTT
Source organism: Pseudochaenichthys georgianus (assembly GCF_902827115.2). Classification (NCBI taxonomy): domain Eukaryota; kingdom Metazoa; phylum Chordata; class Actinopteri; order Perciformes; family Channichthyidae; genus Pseudochaenichthys; species Pseudochaenichthys georgianus. The sequence continues at coordinate 8,655,059 of NC_047511.1, read as the reverse complement.
GAGACTAATGTAAGTAGAAGACATGGCACTGTACATTTTTGAACATTTAAAATATTATACCACTTAAAAATAATAAATATTACTTTTGTTACTAAGAGTTCATACTTATTATACCTGTGTCACCTTTCACACTATAGCTGTTGTAGAGGCTAAGCCAACACGTTAAGCCTCTGAGGATCCGCTTGGTGTGTGTAATTGACGCACACAAGTTTTCTGCCGAATAAAGGTCAGAAACAAAGTTTCCAGTTTGAAACAGTCCATTTATTTCCATTTTACTGGTTTCCATTTACTTGCTTCTTTCCATATCCACAACACGATATTACTGTTTACACAATAACTTTGCTTTGCTTGTAATCCCGTGTTTGTGTGTGTGTTCTCCGTGTGTGTTCTCCGTGTGTGTGCTTCTTGTGTGTGTGTTCCGTGTGTGCTCCTTGTGTGTGTGTTCAAAAACTGTATGGGCCTTCCGGCGGAACCTCTTCCCAACACACATAGGTTCCTACCTTTATACCCACAGTTAATTGGCTCATACAGCTGTGATCATGAGCTATGGGCTTTGTAGATACAGGTCCCGGGGTGAATCGTGGTGCAGGGGCCCTTCTCTTTTTGACCACAGGGCGATGCACGAAGATGGTGGGTATAGCCTCTGCTCTCAGCCTAGTCTTGCCCTTTTTTGTCTTGACAAACTGGTCTGCATCAAAATGTGCCTGCGGAATGACTTGAGGTTACTTCTAGGGATGTCCCGATCACCTTTTTTTGCTCCCGATCCGATTCCGATCATTTGATTTTGACAATCTGCCGATACCGATTTTTCCCGATCTTTATGCAATGCATTAAGAAAAAAAAAGGGAACAGATAACGGCTGGTCATCCAACGCGATGAATTCAGCTATCTTGGCTGTTATTTTGTTGGCCTTTTCACTGTTCTGGGGCAGTTTCTCTTTCCTTTTAAAAGTCTCTGAAAGTGTCGGTTGTTTCAGTGCCGTTACCTGAGTGGCCGCTGTGTATTCGCCGTGTTGTTGTTGGTGTTTGTTTCTCAGGTAGCGTATTAGATTGGTCGTGTTGAACGTAGCTCTGTTCTTTCCACCACGCGGAACCTCCGCCTTGCAAACATTGCATCTGGCTGTTACACTGCCTTCGCTTTCAATTTTATAATACTTCCAAACTCCTGACATTTTCTCTGTCCCGACTCCCGAGTCACCAGCTGAACGTAGCCTCTCGTTAGCTTACTGCTACTATTAGACACTGCGCCCACTCTGTTGCCAGATTTGAGAGAAATAAGCAACCAGGTCTGAAAACAAGCCCAAAGGAAGCAACACATACATGATGTGTCATTTTAAACCAAAACTAAGGCCTCAGGATGACTTTAAGACGTGAACATGGTCATTTTTGTTTTGTAACATTAAATAAAATAACAATAAGATTTTATATAAAAAAAAAAGATCCCCGATTTTGTTCTCCCGATTCCGATCTTTTGAAAATCACGTGATCGGCTCCGATCCGCGATCACGTGATCGGATCGGGACATCTCTAGTTACTTCACACACAGAACAACTCAGTTTTGTCTGCCCACATACATATTCCATAGTGGTTGAATACACAGTATTAGGAAACACTTTATACTTACTGGACATGTTATACTCATTACATACTGTATATAAAATATGACCAAGAATGTGAGACAACTTTATAGAAATTCATATCACATCTGTTACTGATGCCATATGTCATACTTTGTTAAACTCACAAATAATAAAGTTCCATAACTTCAGTTGGGAACAAAGACCACACCTTATCTCCCCAAGGCAATTTCCCATCCAATAGGTGTGCTATATAGGTGTGTATAACCCTTTCTCCTGTCTGTTACTCCCTCTTTCAGCACAAGAACCAGAGGGGGATTCAATGGAGCCTGAATACCTGCACTGAGACCCTCACCCTGCACCCTGAGTCTCAACTCTCAGTGTTTTTCAAGCCTTTCCCTGTTTTTTTGTATTAAACAAAACATTAAGCTTTCCCAATGGTGTGGTTTTCGTTTGGTGAAAAAGTGCAAATGCAGTGTTTGTATATAATTACATCACATATTTTTTTGCTGTTGGTCGTGAAATTGCTCCTGCTGACTTGAGTCAGCCATTTTTTCCTCCTCTCTGTGTCAGTGGGGAAGCCGTACATTCGTACTCCTCTCTCTGAGCGATTTGAGCATCCCCAGGCAGCACAGCAAACCATGGTGGCGACTAGGAGGCAGCACAGCAAACCAGGACAACACGGAGGAAAAGGCACAGACAAACTGTGCAAATATGCTATTCAATGTTTATTGAACTCCATGTATTTGCAATGGATGTTCCTAAAACAACACATTTAACATCATCATCATCATCATGCTGCTGCTGCTGCTGCTGCTGCTGCTGCTGCTGCTGCTGCTGCTAGTCACCTGTCGGTCTCCTGTCCTTTCTGAAAGCCATAAAGATGACATTAGTCATTTAGATAACTTGTGTCCTCAATTACCATGGGATTACTGAAACTACCATGAATTTAAGAAAATGGTAGAAATGAATCAATGTATCAATAAACATTAGAAAGTGATGCTCCTGACTACCATACAAGTTTAAGAAGATAATATTGGTTTTAAAGAATTCAAAGCTATAAATAAACAGCAACAGGCTCTTTAACCAAGGCACTGTTAGCCTAACATGTAAACTAGTTGTTCACACTAATCCTAATATTATTACTTAATATTAGCAAATTCTATTTTATTTTTTAAAACATATTGATGTAAATACATACACATATCGATTTGTTGTATAAATATTGCAAATCAAAACCTTTATTCACTAATGATTACCAAAAATCGTAGTTCTATCTCCTGTTATCAATGCATTCACATTGCCCGCCATGAACTTCCGGGGAACGATCCTCGTCTACATGAACCACGTGACGAGGAAAGGCTTTTATTTTCTAAACAAAGGGTATCAAGAAGAGAGCGAGCTTCCCTTTTCCGGTTACTTCCGGTAAAGTTTCAAGACAGCTAATGCACGTGTAGCGTCAAAAAGATGTATATTTAATGTGTATACTTGTTAACACTGATGTAGCAACGATATAACTGTACGTAGAGAAGACAATATTAGCGTATAACGTTATGGCTTTACTTAGCAACTAAACGTTAACCTGTAACTAGCTTTAGCTGCCTCATTGAAAATAATGAATGCAAAATGGCTTTGAAAGTTTCACCTTGTTGTTTTCCGAGGCTCTATAGTTCCTAACACGTTTTTACCATAGACTGTAGGTTTTTACACACAGAGTTACAAGACGCTCTTTTGGTTCTAAACATAGACTTTTATTTTGAAAGCGGGCAACAGCCGGCACAAATGATGATCAGCTGACTGAACTATTGACAAAGCAAGTTGGCTAGCACCGGTGGAGGAAGCAAAAACCATTGCTGATCATTTTGGCGACAAACTTTACTGAAATATCCGATGCATACTTCACGATGACCTGAGATATTGTATTAGGTGTCTGTTCGCTTGTGTGGCTGCACAACAATTTGTACACACAAGTAGACGATACTCTGGAAATAGTTTTCGCCTAACCTGTGATCCATGAAAAACGTGAATAAGAAGACCCCAATAGTAACATTACTGCCGTCAGTATGGACATCCAGAACGAGAGTAGAAGGCTGCTGGATGCGGAGGATGGAGATGAGGACCTTACTGGACTCATGTCTGAGCAAGATGCTTATCTGAGGTCAGTTAACACAACCAAACACAGTACCGAGCTGAGTGTAGTCTGTTTTATCAACACAAATATGGATTTTTAAAGTACCATTACAGAAGTCTTACATGTATCTGTATGTTAACTTCAAGCGGCATAGTTCACACCCTTCTAACTGTAAGGCAATTCATGCTGGTGTATTACAAACAATTGAATGCACTTTTCACAATTCAAAGGATCCATTTAGTTTTTATTTAATACCAAAAAATATAAAATGTTGACTAGTCTCTTGACAATAATGTGCCTATTAGTTGTTCCACTACCATTTGGACGTTATTATTGAAGAGGCTTCACCATGGACCAGTGATGTAATTTTTTTAATTCTCATTCCTATCATGTGCTCCACAATTACAGCAAAGCTGTCGTTGGCAGTACACATATTGGGCCTTAGGGCAACAATACTCATTTAATATACTGTATGTAAAACAGAAAATCTGACAAGTAAAAGCAAAAACGTCTTTAAATAATAGTGGTACGGTAATTGTGGTACGACTGAGCGGTAGTCAATGAAGCAGAGGACTTTTTGAAACAAGTCCGTAGTCATCAGATCTAGGTGATTTGCTGGATTAAGCCGTTTGAAAGGTCTACACATTATGTCCTGTATGTTTCTATTGGGCTCCTGAGTCTGTTGTACTTGCTTCTGGGGAGATTATATTAAAGCATGCCAAGTTACTCAGCTCTTCTGGGAGAGATGTGGACATTATGTCAGCGTTGCTTGGCCTCTTGTAGTCTGTGATGGTTCTTAGTCAAACACATATTTCTGGTGTTGGGGCTCTGGTAGTCAGAAAGAGGTGAGCAATGTATTTTTCATTCTGTAATATGAAGAGATGTCAGAATGCACTGCCTGTGGACTGAGCTACTGCCACCCAAGTCCTTTTAGCCAGCAACATGTCAGAAAACAAGTTATTCTTTTTGTTTGTCCATAATCAATCCAGCACCTAAAGGAATTTGTTTAAAATGTTATTGAGAACATAAACAAGCACAAATCTTCAGAGAAGCTGGGGTCAGACATTGTTAATCAATTATTGAATAATGGTTTTAGCAGAACAGTTGTGTCACTGTTGTTTCTTTCTCTTCCAGAGGGGAAGAAAGCTAATGGCTAGTCAGCAAGAAAGTGCAGCTGCCTTAAACAGTATAAATGATTTTCAACTTACATACTCCAAATACTTTTCTATCATAGTATAGGTTTTCTTATGTACTAACACAATACAATTATTATTCTTATGTACTAACACAATACAATTATTATTCTTGTTTATCATTAAAAACAGACGGAATCAAAATCACATTGACCTTTGTCCTTCATCCTCTTTCCGTCTTTCTCTCCACAGTAAAGTGAACAACAGGAATCTATACTTGGCAACGTTTGTGTCTGTTCTTGGTCCCATGAGCTTCGGGTTCGTGTTGGGGTACAGCTCACCTGCCATCCCACAACTTACCAGTATCAGTGACCCTCGGCTGCGGCTGGACGCTAACCAGGCCTCCTGGTTTGGGGTAGGATGTTACCATATCACTTGGCTCAAAGCAGAACTGCTTTTAGAAGATGTGTTTTTAACATATCAGCAGTTGTCACCACATGTCAGCAGTTGTCACCACATGTTGCCCATACACATCTCATTGGATTCACATGGGTTCAAAACATGGTAAAAGTATAAAGAAACACACAAAAAACTCTAATAGTATCAGACGTCTAATGTAAGTTAACTTAAAGGTGGGGTAGGTAGTTTTGGAGAAACCAGCTCGAGTGCGCTAGAATCTGCCACTTCCTCACAGAGCCCCTCCTCCAACACACACGAACGCGCACATGACCAATGAGGGCACGAGATAAGTTTGTGCCCAGATGGAAGGCTGACAGGCAGGTAGGCCATCCAGTTACTTTAGCCGGCCGGCTGTTTTTTATTATTGTAGGAGCCATGAAACGTATATAGCAAGGATGTTTGTTTGGTCACTGTTGATTGGTTGGCTTGGGTCACATGGGTATGGGCGGCACTCATTATAATCCTGTTCACCTGCGTGAGGTGTGTGTGTGGAAGAGAGGGTGACACAGGGCCGTTGTACTTTTTGTTGACCGCACGTTTTAATGATTGCTTTGATTAATATAACGATGTACATGTCCAAGGAAAATAAGTTGATCATCCCAGTTTTCATTAAACCACATTATTTTTCAACAGAGTTTTTGACCTCAGAAAGTACTTTTTTGTAGCGTGTCTAACAGGCCCGGCCTCAGCCTCTCAGCGACTTTGTTTATTTCCTGCTGTCGCTATATTTTGTCAACAAAAAACAACACAACAAGCACACAAGGCGTAAGGCGATGATCATCAAACAGCGCATGGATTAAGGATCTATTGGAGGAGAATGGAGATAAGAAATCATTGGAAACAATTCGCGGAGGCTCTGGCTGTTAATAAAGACTGCCGTTTGGAAGCCGCATTCAACGCGGATCACGGCCAGGTAAGCTTTACTGCTGAATGTGCACATATTCACCGCCGTGTGTCTCCACTGTAACTCCACTCTGCCGCATGGAAGTCGCGCTGCTCTGTTGATGAGGCCATATGGAAATGTGATGCTTTTCAAGGAATTCTCTTCCGATCTGTGAGTGTGTTGCAATAAAACGAATGCACTGAAGAAGTTCCAATAATCAAACGGAGAAAATTAGTCAAATAAATGTTGACGTTGAAAATGTTGAAATGAGAAAAGAGAACGCACACTCACTGCGAAGGCATCGGTAAATAACATCGAAAAACTTCAACGGGAACGTAAAACCAGTGTGAACAAAATAAAAGCACTCGTACCAGAAATAAAAGTACATATGAGAGAAAAAGGAAAGGCCTCACGTGTGCAAACTCATTTAGAGAAATAATTTGGGGTGAAAAAGCCATAATTTCTCATGAAATGTTGATTCCTTTACTCCCAGAGGATGAACTAAAGAAACAAAAGGAATGGTTTGCCAGTATCTTGGAATACAGTGAAAGCTTTCAGAGGACATTACACAGTGGTTAAAGGAGCCTCAAGAGGATTCTGCCACAATAACTGCTGCTGTGCCGGATACTCCAACAACGGATGACATGCAAGAGGATGAACAACCAAGTGACCGTGTGTCAAACGTGGAAATCGGAAGAAGAGCAGTCCGATCACAGAATTCTGCTTTGGGGGAAAAGTCTGCAACTTCTACTGCTTCGTCTGCATGCCGTAACAGAGCTGGCTTGGCAGCTTTAATGGCAAGAAATAAACGATTAAAGGACAAACATGAACTGGAGGAAGAGGAGGAACGAATAAGGAGCACACTTCAGATGGAGGAGGATATTGCAGCACACATGGCTATGATCATAATACGAAAGTTACCTTACCAATTCAGAGACAAGTGGAGAACTTTAGCCCGTGAGCTGCAGGAGAGGAACAGCCGCAGGGCAACATTCTTTCACACACTTCATTGAGAGACAAGTTAAAATCTTAACCCAGTATTTGGAAACATACAAGATGCTCCCTTCATAACAACAAATACTGCTTTAATCCGATCACAGCCTCGCTCAAAGCCGCAGAGCAACATTCTTTGACATCACACATTTCATTGAGAGCCAACAAAGCCTTCATAACAACAAATACTGCTTTAAACAGATCACAGCCTCGCTCACATTTTGTAGGAACTAGCTTTGCCACCGCTGTAGCTCTTGTAGAAAGTGAAACCCAGACAGATACTGAATGGAAGGAACACATTCTGACAATGGAGGACATGTCTGTGCTGCGGAGGAGGTCACACCTTGGACTCGTGCCATCAGCTTGAAAAGGGAACACACAAAGAGAAGATAGGCTTCCTGATGGAAAAGGTGTCTGTTTCGGCTGTTTGTGCGTGGGGCACATTAGCAGAAATTGCAATAAGCGAATTTCCTGTTCAAAATGTGGCTTCAAACATCCAACCATACTTCACATCCCTTCCAATGAAGCAAGACACAATGCTGCTCAAGCCAAGAATACATCAGAGCTATCAGTGGACAGCACACTGGTTTCAAGTGGCCTTACGGGGGCTGGTGATGACAACTGTAAACTTCCCATAGTTCCAGTGCAAGTCAAGTCAACGCAGGGCAGCAAGATCGTCACCACCTATGCTTTGTTGGACCCAGGAAGTACAGCAGTGTTTTGTACAGAGGATTTGATGCACGAGCTCGGCCTAACTGGAAAGAAGGCGCAGATTATTTTACGAACCATGGGCCAAGAAAGGGTCATAAATAGCCATATTGTGTTCAGACTAGAAGTGGCTGGCTTAAAAAACACCCAAGAGTGCATGCCTGCCAGCAGTGGGAACATTCCTAGACAAGCGGACGTACAGAGATGGCCTCATCTAAAAAACGTGAATTTGCCTGAAATAAATGCAGGGATTGGACTGTTGATAGGAACCGATGTTCCTAAGGCCTTGGAGCCATTGGAAGTCATACGCAGTGTGGATGATGGACCCTATGCAAGCTGGACAATCCTGGGCTGGACAGTGAATGGACCACTAGAAGGAGTGAGTGGGAATGCAATGGACTTTGACAAACCAGAAGTAACTGTGAACAGTATCTCAGTTGTGAATTTGGATGGACCTTGGCAACAGTAGTTCAGCGCAGACTTCCCTGAATGCAGATTGGAGGAACAAGCTGGAATGTCAAGAGAGGATCTCAAGTTTAAGAAGTTTGCGAAGAAAGTGTTTTCTCAGCAAGAGCAAGAGTCAAAGAAGTTTAAAAAGAAAAGTATTAAAGATGAGAAGAAGACTCATCCCAAATCCCAACAAAAGCCCTCTCCTTCAACGGCTGCGCAGAAAGGCGTCCGCTGCAAGCAAAAGAAATGTAACAGCCATCGTGTTCAACAAGGTGGAGACTGTGGAGAACAAGATGAAGTGGACCAACGTGCTCTACAAGGCCGAAGGACTCAACATCAAAGACGACGAGGACATGCTGCGCTCCTCGTTAAAGAAGGAGTGGGACGATCGAAGCAAGAATATCGTGGAGAAGATGCAGAAACGGCAGGAAGAGACGGAAGAACATCCGACATCAGTGACATCTTTACCACAGTATTGACTCTTTTCGACTGACAGACTTAAAGGACACTAAGGATTCTTTTTGACTCAGCCTAGGTGGTGGTACCTTTTGGCCTAACTGACTTGTGAATCGTACACAGCAAAGAAGAAGGAAAACTACACATACATGAACTGCAACTGCATGGACTTGATTACAAGCTATAATCGTCTCATGTTTCTCATTTTAACAATGTTAGTAATTATTATGTATACTAACCTAATAATTAGAGGCTGGTGTGTAGGAGCCATGAAACGACACAGGGCCGTGCTTTTTGTTGACCGCACGTTTTAATGATTGCTTTGATTAATATAACAATGTACATGTCCAAGGGAAATAAGTTGATCATCCCAGTTTTCATTCAACCACATTATTTTTCAACAGAGTTTTTGATCTCAGCAAGTACTTTTTTGTAGCATGTCACACAATATCTAACAGGCCCGGCCTCAGCCTCTCAGCGACTTTGTTTGTTTCCTGCTGTCGCTATAATTATTGTGACACATGTGACATGTGTTTTGGCACATTTTATGTTTTTATATTTGCATCCTTTCTGAAGCTGCAGCGTGGTTTTACATTACATTACATTGCATTTAGTTGACGCTTTTATCCAAAGCGACTTACAATAAGTACATTCGACCAGGAAGACACAACCTTGAAGAAAACAGAATCATATAAGTACATCAGGTTTCATAGAGCCAAGTATTTCAAGTGCTACTCAACTGGCTTTAGATAAGCCAGTCCTTTATTAGTATATAAGTGCTCTGTTAGCAGTTCTTTGTTAGTAATTCTATCGCTCGAGGTTGAGTCGAAAGAGATGAGTTTTCAGTCTGCGCCGGAAGATGTGCAGGCTTTCTGCTGTCCTGATTTCAATGGGGAGCTCATTCCACCATTTTGGAGCCACCATTTTGGATCATGTTTCTCCTATTGTAAATGTTCTTGGCCGTTGTAAATGTTTTGCACCCGTTGGCCAGCATATAAACCTTTTTATAAATTGAAATAAGTATCATGAATAATCATGAGTGAAATGTTTGGACAGAAAAGCTAGGCAGTAGAGAAGAGCAGATTTCTGACAACAATCTACTTCTAATGTGTACTTGGAGTTTTCAAATTGGGCGAATACGTAGTGAACTGTTAATATGACACTCAGTCCATAGTGACGGTGGGGGCGGCGGCCGGCGGCCTGCTGGGCGGATGGATGGTGGAGAAGTTCGGCCGGAAGCTCAGTCTGATGTTCTGCTCGCTGCCGTTCGTCTTCGGTTTCACCATGATCATCGCCGCTCAGAACGTGTGGATGCTGTACGTCGGCAGAGTGCTCACCGGCCTCGCCAGCGGGGTCACGTCACTGGTGGTCCCGGTAAGTAGCACCGGCATGCTTTCCAGCACCTAAAGGAATTGGTTATCATTTGTATTGAGAACAGAAAAAGAGCACTTGTTTGGAGAAGCTGGGGTCAAATAATGTTAATCAATTAATTGAATAATTGTTCTAGCAGAAAAGTAGTTTCACTGTTGTTTCTTTCCATGCCCTACAGAGGGAAAGAAAGCTAATGGCTAGTCAGCAACAAAGTGCAGCTGCCTGAAACAGTATGAATGATTTTCAACCGACATACTCCAAATGCTTTTCTATCATCTTATATTGGATGAATGAAATGAACACTCCCCGGTATCGACTTTTTACTTCAGACGTTGTGATGTGCAAACAAACAAGCAGCGGAACTGTCATTGACTCCAAATTGGGAAAATTGTTTTGTTGCAGCAGCAAAATATATAAATATATCCAATTCAACTCCAATCCAACTTTATTTCTATAGCACATTTAAAAACAGTTGACTAAAAAATATAAATATATAAAAAAATAACAGATGGGACATAAAAACAAATGTAGAACACAGGACAATAAAAAACATAGCCACAGACTGAAAACTCACAGACTGAAAACTCACAGACTGAAAACTCACAGACTGAAAACTCACATACGTGACGTAAAAACAATATAAAGCCCCAATTTAAAAGTCTATGTAAATATATCCAGATTAACGGTAGAAAAATAAACAGTAAAAAACAGTAAAAATCCACTAATAGACATAGACTTACAACTTAAACAGCGTATATAAACATAGGGTACTAAATACATAACACAAGTATGCAAATAGCCATTTATTTGTATTAAAATGTGATTGCATTACAGGTATGTCTGTGGAATATTAGCACATCTGTTTGCGTTGTTATGCTGCATATTTATAAAACATCAATTACTACATCCCAGATAACTTTTTAAATGTGTCTCTTATACATATTTTCCCCGACAAATTACTTTAGAGCTTAAATATTTTGTAAGACAATTAATGTCTTTACAGAAAATGAAATGTCAACTGTTAATGTATTTGATAAATATTGATTAATCACTCACACACTGGCAAAATTGCCAAATACTCTCTGCTTTTAGCCTCATAAATATAGAGCCTTTGCTAGGTTTTCTATTTTACAGTATTGTTCTATCAAATGACAAAACAAGCATTTTGATGTGCTCTGTAACTTTGAATCTTTTTGTACAACCAATAATGAATTAATAAGTAAGTAAACAGCATCTGAATCAATAATAACGCAACAAAAAAATATGAATAGTAATATACCTATGATTTTTGGCTATAGCTGCAACTTGTTTGTTTCTCTTTTACTCAGTTCGATAATGAAAATAGTTTGATTATGTGTCTTTGAGCGTTCTCTGGTGTCATTTTCTCTTTGTCTCTCTTCATACAGCTGTATATCTCTGAGATGGCCCATGAGCGGGTACGCGGGACCTTAGGCTCCTGTGTGCAGCTCATGGTGGTGATGGGCATCATGGGAGTGTATCTCGCAGGTATGTCTCCTCAGCTTTATGTCTTTATGGAGTCCTTCAATCTCATTTAATAAAGTCTGACAACAGGATATTGAAACGTGCTGAGTGTTTAAGAAACATAAGTCTCACGAGGTCACAGTTTACAAGCTGTATATCATTAACTTCCAGCGTATGACAGTACCTGCAAAATACATTAGCCGCATTCACACCGCAGGACTTTCCCTGGTACTTTGGTTCTTTAGTTCCGTTAGTACCAATAATGTCGCGTTCACACCGCCGGGACTACTCAGTGCCGGGAACTCTTTTTGGCCATTTTCAGTCCCTGCTAGAGAGGTGGTACGAACCTGGTGATAAAAGAGTGCCAATTTCTATTCTATTTCTATTGGCTGGGCACACGGATGCCGGGTAAAAATAAAGAAACTCAGGCAGGACTATAAAAAAATTAAAGACCACAATAATAAGAGTGGTAACGATCGAAAGACCAGTAAACAAACGCCTCATACAGCGGGTGGGCTTTATACCCCCTCCCCCGTGTAGTTCTTCCTCTCTCGTTTTTTTTATACTCGCCGTGAAGTGGTTTTGCGGCCTGCCAGTAAACCCAGAGAACAAGAAGACGAAGTGACGTCAGCGTAATCTTGCCTCAGGGAAAGTACTGCGGTGTGAATGCGATTGGCACTAGCCCCCTGGCGGATTCAGTGCCGTGGTACTTTAGTGCCGGCACTAAAGTACGGCAAGTCCTGCGGTGTGAAAGCGGCTATAGCTACAAATCTTATCTCAAAATGTGTAATATCTTTGCTCGTTCTGGTTATTATCTGTATTCATTATCTTCTCTAAACACCTAATGTAAACCTGCTTAGTTAAAAAATTCCTGAGGTTGCTATACCGTTTCAAACATCTGGTTCAAAGGTTGTGGTGCATCATGTGATGTCCTAAAATATGATCGGAGTCCCGTGCTGCTTCTTCTACAGCCTCACTGACCTGCCGCTCGCTAATCTTGTTAGCCGCATGCCATTCACTTTGACGCAATAGAAGATGTGTGTCCCATGACATGGGTTGTCTCCTGTGAAAGGACATGTATATATTATGTTGTGTGCCCTTTAATGTGTGACACATTTGGTATTATTCAATGTGATATAAAGGAATCCAATTTTCAAAGTAGTAACGGTTTGGTAGTTTTCAGGAACACAAATTGGAATCTAATTTTGTCACATGCCAGCTGCTGTTCAGCACACTGTGGTTGTTGAAAAGCCAGTGGAACAATCAGATCTGCTGGCAAATGTATTTTTGGATGCAGCCGATGAAGACAGCCGTGACTGGACAAGGCTCCTCTTTGTCCTGCAGCCTTCAGTCTGACATGCACACAACTGGGGGAAAAACTCAATGCTTGGTCCAACAATTTGAAAATACAGACAAGAAGGAAATTCAGTCAAATGAAGTCCCTTTTGCCTCTCTGAAGAACCAGCACCTTACCGTGGTAGAGAGGTTTGTGTGCCCTGATGAACCTGGGGGCTGTGTTGTCTGGAACCTTGTGTTCCTGGTAGGCTCTCCCATGGCAAATTGGTCTCAGGCAAGGGGCCAGACTAAGATTGGTTCAAAAGACCTCATGAAAGAAAAAACAAGAAGTGAGGATACCCGACCCGGAGGAAGCCCGGGGTCCCCTTCTGGAGCCAGGCCCAGAAGGAGGACTCGTCGGCGAGCGTCTGGTGGCCGAGCTTGCCACGAAGCCCGGCCGGGCCCAGCCCGAAAAGGCAACGTGGGCAACACCTCCGCTTCTCCGTCCCGCGGGCCCACCACCTACGGGAAACAGTGATGGGGTCGGATGCGCTGCCAGAAGGGTGGCAAGGCAAGGCGAGGCGAGGCAAGTTTATTTATATAGCACTTTTCAACACAAGGCAATTCAAAGTGCTTTACAAAAAACGAAAGACATTAAGAAAATGGCATTTAAAATCAGTCATTAAAAATAAAAGCTAATAAAATAAACATAAAAAGAAAAAATACATGGATAAAAGTTACAGTGCAGTCTAAGATATGAATAGTTCAATTAAAAGCAGCGACAAAAAGAAAAGTCTTCAGCCTGGATTTAAAAGTAGTAAGAGTTGCAGCGGACCTGGAGGTTTCTGGGAGTTTGTTCCAGATATTTGGAGCATAAGAACTGAACGCTGCTTTACCATGTTTAGTTCTGACTCTGGGGATAGAAAGCTGACCAGTCCCTGAAGACCTGAGAGATCTGGATGGTTCATAATTTAGCAGGAGGTCAGAAATGTATTTTGGGCCTAAACCATTCAGTGCTTTATAAACCAGCAGCAGTATTTTGAAATCTATTATTTGACACACAGGAAGCCAGTGTAAAGACTTCAGAACAGGAGTGATGTGATCCACTTTCTTAGTGTTAGTGAGGACTCGAGCAGCAGCGTTCTGAATCAGCTGCAGCTTTCTAATAGATTTTTTAGTGAGACCTGTGAAGACACCATTGCAGTAGTCCAGTCTACTGAAGATAAAAGCATGGACAGGTTTTTCCAAATCCTGCTGTGACATTAGTCTTTTAATCCTAGATATGTTCTTTAGGTGATAGTAGGCTGATTTAGTAACTGTTTTAATGTGACTGTTGAAACTCAGGTCAGAGTCCATGACTACACCTAGATTTCTGGCTTTATCTGTTGTTTTGAACATTGCAGGCTGAAGCTCAGCGCTAACTTTTATACAAAAACCATTACCTCAGTTTTATCTTTGTTTAATTGGAGAAAGTTCTGACACATCCAGTCATTGATTTGTTCAATGCACTTACTCAGTGTTTGAATTGGAGCATAGTCTCCTGGTGAAATTGTTATGTAAATTTGTGTCATCCGCATAGCTATGGTAACTTATTTAGTTGTTTTTCATTATCTGAGCAAGTGGGAGCATGTAGACCCCAAGAGAAGAGGCCCCAAGATGGAGCCTTGAGGTACCCCACATGTCATATTTGTCAACTCGGATGTGTATTTACCTATAGAAACAAAGTTGTTTCTGTCCTTTAAGTAGGATTTAAACCAATTTAGAGCTGTTTCCGAAAGACCCACCCAGTTTTCCAGTCGGTCTAGTAATATGTTGTGGTCAACAGTGTCAAACGCAGCACTGAGATCTAATAATACTAACACTGAAGTTCTGCCACTGTCTGTGTTTAAGTGGATGTCATTACAGACCTTTACAAGAGCAGTCTCAGCGGAGGGTCTCGACGGACCAGACCCGGGCGACAGAAGCTGGATTTGGGGACGTGGAACGTCACCTCTCTGGGGGGGAAGGAGCCGGAGCTTGTGCGGGAGGTGGAGCGTTACCAGTTGGATCTGGTTGGGTTCACCTCTACGCACAGCGTCGGCTCTGGAACCTTACTTCTGGATAGGGGTTGGACTCTATTCTTCTCCGGAGTTGTTCAAGGTGTGAGGCGCCGGGCGGGTGTGGGGATACTCCCGGTTGGGTGCTTCGTTGTTGGAGTTTACCCCAGTTGACGAGAGGGTACGCCTGCGGGTTATGGGGGGGAAAACTCTGACTGTTGTGTGTGCTTATACACCCAACAGCAGTTCAGAGTATATGGCCTTCTTGGAGACCCTGGAAAGAGTCCTGTATGGGGCTCCTGAAGGGGACTCTTTAATCTTGCTGGGAGACTTCAACGCAAATGTGGGCAATGATGGAGACACTTGGAGGGGCGTGATTGGGAGGAACGGCCCCCCTGATCTGAACCGAAGTGGTGGTTTGTACTGGACTTCTGTGCTAGTCATGGATTGGCCATAACAAACACCATGTTCGAACATAAGGATGCTCATAAGTGTACGTGGCACCAGAGCACCCTAGGCAGAAGGGCCATGATCGATTTCGTTATCGTATCATCGGACCTGAGGCCGTATGTTTTGGACACTCGGGTAAAGAGAGGGGCGGAGTTGTCAACTGATCACCATCTGGTGGTGAGTTGGGTCGAGTGGCGGGGGAAGACTCTAGATAGACCTGGTAAGCCCAAACGTGTAGTTCGGGTGAACTGGGAAAGTCTGGAGGAGGCCCAAGTTCAGGAGGCCTTCAACTCACACCTCCGGCGGAGCTTTTCGGGCATTCCTGTGGAGGTTGGGGACATTGAACCAGAGTGGTCTGTGTTCAAAGCCTCTATTGCCGAAGCCGCGGCGGGGAGCTGTGGTCTTAAGGTCCTAGGTGCCTCAAGGGACGGTAACCCTCAAACCTCCTGGTGGACACCGGTGGTCAGGGAAGCCGTCCGACTGAAGAAGGAGGCCTTCAGAGATTTGTTATCCCGGGGGACTCCCGAGGCAGTTGCAAGGTACTGACAGGCCCGAAGGGCAGCAGCCTCATCCGTGGCCGAGGCCAAGCAGCGGGTGTGGGAGAAGTTCGAAGAAGACATGGAGAAGGACTTTCGGGTGGCACCAAAGTTGTTCTGGAAAACTGTCCGACACCTCAGGAGGGGGAAGCAGGGAACCATCCAAGCTGTGTACAGTAAGGATGGGACGTTGTTGACCTCAACTGATGGAGTGTTAGGGCATTGGAAGGAACACTTTGAGGAACTCCTGAACCCGACAACTCCGCCCTCTATGTTAGAGGCAGAGCTGGAGTATGACGGGGGATCAACACCAATCTCCCGGGGGGAGGTCACTGAGGTCGTCAAACAACTCCACAGTGGCAAAGCCCCGGGGGTGGATGAGATCCGCACAGAAATGCTGAAGGCTCTGGGTGTTGAGGGACTGTCATGGTTGACACGTCTCATCAACATTGCGTGGAAGTCGGAAACAGTACCGAAGGAGTGGCAGACCGGGGTGGTGGTTCCCCTTTTTAAAAAGGGGGATCAGAGGGTGTGTGCCAATTACAGAGGCATCACACTACTCAGCCTCCCCGGGAAAGTTTACTCCAAGGTACTCGAAAGGAGGGTCAGGCCGATTGTCGAACCTCAGATTGAGGAGGAACAATGCGGATTCCGTCCTGGTCGTGGAACGACGGATCAGCTTTTTACTCTCGCAAGGACCCTGGAGGGGGCCTGGAAGTACGCTTATCCGGTCTACATGTGTTTTGTAGACTTTGAGAAGGCGTATGACCGAGTTACTGTGGGAGGTGCTGCGGGAGTATGGGGTGAGGGGGTCTCTACTCGGGGCCATCCAATATTTGTACTCCCAAAGCGAGAGCTGTGTCCGCGTCCTCGGCAGTAAGTCGGACCCATCTCCTGTGAGGGTTGGCCTCCGCCAGGGCTGCGCTTTGTCACCAATCTTGTTTGTAATATACATGGATCAGATTTGGAGGTGTAGTCATGGGGGAGGGGGTCTGCAGTTCAGTGGACTAAGGATTGCACTACTGCTTTTTGGAGATGATGTGGTTCTAATGGCTTCATCGGTCTACGACCTTCAGCACTCACTGGATCGGTTTCGCAACCGAGTGTGAAGCGGCTAGGTTGAGGATCAGCACCTCCAAATCTGAGGCCATGGTTCTCAGCAGGAAACCGATGGACTGTCCACTCCAAGTAGGGAATGAGTCCTTACTCCAAGTGAAGGAGTTCAAGTATCTCGAGCAGCGGGAGCGGTACTGCAGTCGCTTTACCGCACCGTTGTGACGAAAAGGGAGCTGAGCCAGAAGGCAAAGCTCTCTGTCTACCGGGCCATTTTCGTTCCTACCCTCACCTATGGTCATGAAGGATGGGTCATGACCGAAAGAACGAGATTGCGGATACAAGCGGCCGAGATGGGTTTTCTCCGCAGGGTGGCTGGTGTCTCCCTTAGGGATAAGGTGAGAAGTTCGGTCATCAGGGAGAGACTCGGAGTTGAGCCGCTCCTCCTTCGCGTCGAAAGGAGCCAGTTGAGGTGGTTCGGGCACCTAGTTAGGATGCCACCTGGGCGCCTCCCTAGGGAGGTGTTCCAGGCACGTCCAGCTGGGAAGAGACCAAGGGGTAGACCTAGGACCAGGTGGAGGGATTATATCTCTTCGCTGGCCTGGGAGCGCCTTGGGATCCCCCAGTCAGAGCTGGTCGATGTCGCCAGGGAAAAGAAAGTTTGGGGCTCTCTGCTGGAACTGCTACCCCCGCGACCCGACCACGGATAACATTACATTACATTGCATTTAGCTGACGCTTTTATCCAAAGCGACTTACAATAAGTACATTCGACCAGGAAGACAAAACCTTGAAGAAAACAGAATCATATAAGAACATCAGGTTTCAAAGAGCCAATCGTTTCAAGTGCTACTCAACTGGCTTTAGATAAGCCAGTCCTTTTTATTAGTATATAAGTGCTCTGTTAGCAGTTCTTTGTTAGTCATTCTATCGCTCGAAGTGGAGTCGAAAGAGATGAGTTTTCAGTCTGCGCCGGAAGGTGTGTAAGCTTTCTGCGGTCCTGATTTCAATGGGGAGCTCATTCCACCATTTTGGAGCCAGGATAGCAAATCCACGTGTTTTTGCTGATGGGAACTTGGGTCCCCCTCGCAGCGAGGGTGCAGCGAGTCGTTTGGCTGATGCAGAGCGAAGTGCACGTGCTGGGGTGTACGGTTTAACCATGTCCTGGATGTAGGAAGGGCCAGTTTAAGCGGGAGAAGATGGATGGATGGAAGTCCCTTTTGTGGGAGATAATACCTTGCCCATTGGCTGCAAAAAAAAACTAAAACACTCAAAGGTTAGCATCGCAAGGGCTCCCTCAACAAAAGTTAAAAGGTTTTTTCAATTCCATTTTGGAATATCTCAAAAATAAGCTCTTTGACAAACACACTGTTATATTTACACATTTTGCTCGGCAGGATAATCTGTACATATTAACACAAGTTTTATGATTTATTTTTTTTTAAGCGTAAAGGCAATTATCAAAAGTACAACGCTAACGCTAGGCTATACACGAACTGCATCAATGTCGCACGGATGCACATCTAAGCTAAAGGCGGCTAATGTTCGGAGTGATTACGTTTAGTAGTGTTATTTATTCACCAGAATAATCTCACAGATTAATAGTACATATTAATCACCAGAAGTTAAATCTAACGTTATAAACAAACAACATCACGTCGCAACGGCTTCGCATCTCCACAGCTAAGCTTAAGGCGGCTAATGTTTTTTGCGTGATTACTTTTAGTAGTTTGATTTAGCCACTGCTTCTAGCAACCACTCTTTTCAGGACACATAGGAGCTTCAGAGTTCAGACATTCACAAGTGGGGTATTTACTGATGTATTTTACATCATTGAACATCATTTAAAAATACCTTCAGCTTGTGTTGACAACAAACCATATTTCATGCCTTCACTCAAAAACACCTTCGAAAAATGGAAACTGGGAGTGTTAGAATCATGGTTAGAATGCTAACTCATTTCTGGGTTATAAAACTCATTCCTGCACCACTATCTTCTGAGCTGTGTGACCTTGTCCTGCAGGGCTCTACCTAGACTGGCGCTGGCTGGCAATCTGCTGCTCCATCCCGCCTACGCTGCTGATGGTCTGCATGTGCTTCATGCCAGAGACGCCGCGCTTCCTTCTGTCACAGGGCAAGAGGCGGGAGGCCGAGGAGGCGCTGCGTTTCCTGCGAGGTCCGGACGCCCCCATCGAATGGGAGTGCGCCCGCATCGAGGACGCCTGTAATGAGCAGGTGAGTCTGGAGAGTTTTTACAATGATTTTTGGTCTATCCATGAAGAACATTTATGAATGAAATGTCTCACTGATGGTTTTTTAAAGTGTTTGGTCAGTGAGAACATGTGTGTTTCCTCTCAGGGCTCTAGATTCCAAATGTCCGACCTGAAAGACCCTGGAGTCTACAAGCCTGTGATGATCGGGGTCATGTTGATGATATTTCAGCAGATGACGGGAATCAACGCCATCATGTTCTACGCAGAGAACATATTTGAACAGGCACATTTTAAGGTGAGAAGGCTTTTATCTGTGTTTTATTCCATCGGATAAATCACAGATAAAAGATAAAATGTTTGTTCCTGTGGAAATGTGGTTTTGCGACAGTTAGTCGATTTGCAAAGAAGTAAATAAAAGATAGGACAAAATATTTATATAAACATAAGAAGATAAAGTATTAATTAAAAAGTGACATAAACTAATCTATCATCATCAATCTAAACATTACAAATGAAAGTAAAATGTACACTAAAAGATACTTTACAATTAAAAATACAAATAGTTATATCAACCTGAGAAGTAATAATGTGAAAATTAGCATGTTTATTACTTTATATTAAATAAAAACTGTATTTGTGCTCCTGTTCTGTCCTCTGTCGCCGTGAGAAAACGTTTTAATGTAAAAGTCATTGAAAATAAGGATTGATAGCTATTGTTTCTGATTATAAATAAAAACAATATACAACAACTAAATCTAAACGCAAACAAAAAGTAATGATTTGACTCCATTTCAATCATAAATCCCTTTGATTTGTTGGTACATGAAATTACATTGTAATTCATACCATGTATGATGTCTATGTTTTTTAAAAGCGTGAATGTGTTGTTGTTTCTCAGGAGAGTGACCTGGCCTCGGTGATCGTGAGTCTGATTCAGGTCATCTTTACGGGAGTGGCCGCGCTGATCATGGACAGAGCTGGAAGAAAAATCCTTCTCATCATCTCAGGTATTTTCAATTCAACTTCATATTTTATTCACATAGTAGTGTCGTGGTAGTCATTTTGAAAATAACAACAACATTCTGTAAAACAATATTGCAAGGCTGATTACAAAATGCTGGGGTTAAACAAAAGTTTTATGAAGATGTAATAATGCCATATGAATAATTATAAGCAACATGGATTCTTGACCTGCATAAAGCATTGTTTAGCACACTAATATCATATCTATCTGGTCCTTCTCAAAGTGTTTGTATAAGTAATAAAGTGTAGACAATCAAACCATGATCAGTGCTACAAGGCACCATTTTGGGACCACTGTTGTTCAGCAATTATATTAATGAATATCAGTTTTTGAGGATGTGGACATCCAGATATATTCTATCAACACGGTCAATTCTGTAATAATCAAATACAAACCGTGTATCCACAGCTTAGTGTGAATGGATAAATGATCAAAAACTTAAATCACAAAGCAAAAATATCAAAATACAGTCAATATACCACAATCCTAAGAAACTCAAGAGATGCAAAATCATAAGAAGTTCAAATAACAAAACATCCATCAATGATTTAAATAAAATGAGGGCTCATTGCTTAAACATTTGTAGTGAGTGTGGGTCCTTTAACACTCTGAAAATAGTCCAGTTAAATTTAAGGTGGATATGGGTGTTTATGAATACAGAGTTCAGAGTGTGGCGTTTGGGTGCAGGCTAGAGTGTAGGGTTTTGGGGGGATAGGAGGAGAACCTGGAAGTGGCAGAGAAAAACTTACCTGGAAGTCCAGGCAGGCCAGGGAAGATCCCAGAGCATCACATGCCGGTCAAAAGATGATGAATTGTATTCATCCCACCAGCTCCCGGGGTCATGTGTTTTCAAAAGTACAGCCTGGTTGACCAAAAAAGTCCCCAAACATGCAGCTAGGTTAATAAACTGGATCAGACTGCCACTTCTTTCCTCTTTCAGCATTTGTTCACAGCCCTCTCGTGTCCTTTGTGCAACTTCCAGCAGTCATCTCCTTTCCTCTTCTGCTCACAGGTGTGGCTTATTTGTCAAAATAGCTTCCTCCAGCTCTCAGGTGTGGATTGTTTAGCCCCTCCCCTTTATGATAAGAGAAGGAATCTTTTTTTATTTTGCCCCTTCCTGCTACCAGCGTAGTAGAGGAGTAGGGTTTGAAATATTACCCGCACAGCTATTTTTACCAAATGATCATAACAGACTTTGCTTGTTTCCCATTCATAATCAAGGTGCTGCCATGGCGATCAGCACCACAGCGTTCGGGGTTTACTTCTACCTGATGTCTAAAAATCACCCCCCCACACTGGGACTCTTGATGCTGGACATCCAGAGCACAGCGGGCGAGGAACCCCATGCTGACCTGGCCTGGCTGGCCCTGGCCAGCATGGCTGTCTTCATCACAGGTGAGACCCTGACTCCCGGACACAACTCTAACCCTGTCATTAAAGGCCCCGACACGCAGAACAAGCGCCAAAGAGAAAGTTTAGACATGTTGTGCCTGATTAAATTGTCTGGATATTGATAGATATTGCATTACAATATGTTGATGATTGTGATTTTTAGGGTTGTAAGAAGTAATCAGATCCTTTACTTTGGTAAAAGTACTAATACCCTTCTGTGAAAATACTCCTCTACAATTTAAAGCCATGCATTTAGACTTTACTGAAACTAAAGTATTTAAATAATGATAATATTAATAATAATTCATTACATTTATTAGAGTGCTCAAAGCGCTTTATATTACATATTACAAATATCAGACATACAATTAAAGGGATACTATTGTGCTTTTTGGGTTTTTTCCCTTTCCTGTGGTGTGTTGCATATAAATGCAACACTTTTGTTTTTGCTCCCATTTTTCATGAGATGAACTCAAAGATCTAAAACATTTTCTATATACACAAAATAACCATTTCTCTCAAATATTGTTCACAAATCTGAAAAAAATCTGTGATAGTGAGCACTTCTCCTTTGCCGAGATAATCCATCCCACCTCACAGGTGTGGCATATCAAGAGGCTGATTAGACAGCATGATTATTGCACAGGTGTGCCTTAGGCTGGCCACAATAAAAGGCCACTCTAAAATGTTCAGTTTTATCACACAGCACAATGCCACAGATGTCGCAAGTTTTGAGGGAGCGTGCAATTGGCATGCTGACAGCAGGAATGTCCACCAGAGCTGTTGCCCGTGAATTCAATGTTCATTTCTCTACCATAAGCCGTCTCCAAAGGCGTTTCAGAGAATTTGGCAGTACATCCAACCGGCCTCACAACCGCAGACCACGTGTAACCACACCAGCCCAGGACCTCCACATCCAGCATGTTCAACTCCAAGATCGTCTGAGACCAGCCACTCGGACAGCTGCTGCAACAATCGATTTGCATAACCAAAGAATTTCTGCACAAACTGTCAGAAACCGTCTCAGGGAAGCTCATCTGCATGCTCGTCGTCCTCTTCGGGGTCTCGACCTGACTCCGGTTCGTCGTCGTAACCGACTTGAATGGGCAAATGCTCACATTCGATGGCGTCTGGCACGTTGGAGAGGTGTTCTCTTCACGGATGAATCCCGGTTTTCACTGTTCAGGGCAGATGGCAGACAGCGTGTGGGTGAGCGGTTTTCTGATGTCAATGTTGTGAATCGAGTGGCCCATGGTGGTGGTGGGGTTATGGTATGGGCAGGCGTATGTTATGGACGACGAACACAGGTGCATTTTATTGATGGCATTGTGAATGCACAGAGATACCGTGACGAGATCCTGAGGCCCATTGTTGTGCCATTCATCCACAACCATGACCTCGTGTTGCAGCATGATAATAAACGGCCCCATGTTGCAAGGATCTGTACACAATTCCTGGAGGCTGAAAACATCCCAGTTCTTGCATGGCCAGCATACTCACCGGACATGTCACCCATTGAGCATGTTTGGGATGCTCTGGATCGGCGTATACGACAGCGTGTTCCAGTTCCTGCCAATATCCAGCAACTTCGCAAAGCCATTGAAGAGGAGTGGACCAACATTCCATAGGCCACAATCAACAACCTGATCAACTCTATGCGAAGGAGATGTGTTGCACTGCGTGAGGCAAATGGTGGTCACACCAGATACTGCCTGGTTTTCGGACCCCCCCAGACCCCCCCAATAAAGCAAAACTGCACGTTTCAGAGTGGCCTTTTATTGTGGCCAGCCTAAGGCACACCTGTGCAATAATCATGCTGTCTAATCAGCATCTTGATATGCCACACCTGTGAGGTGGGATGGATTATCTCGGCAAAGGAGAAGTGCTCACCATCACAGATTTTTTTCAGATTTATGAACAATATTTGAGAGAAATGGTTATTTTGTGTATATAGAAAATGTTTTAGATCTTTGAGTTCATCTCATGAAAAATGGGAGCAAAAGCAAAAGTGTTGCATATTTTGTTCAATGTATATAGGTTTTTGTGCATGTAAACGGTCTGCAAAGGCTAAAATCCCTGTCCCTTTATGAACATTAAAGCATGTAAACATGTCACAGTAGAGGCACAAAATACAAATGTCCACCTGAACATTTGCAGAATAGGGCCCCTTTAATCCACAGCAATGCATCATATTCCACATATGTTTATAGCGTTCCTGTGAGAACTACACATTTCTTCTCAGAAAAGCCTTCTTTATCTAAATTATGGCCATGCTTTTCCTAACTAATCCAAGAAGCTTTTGAATGAGCTTGAAAAAAAGGATAATTTTAATAAAGGAATGCTTTGTCCTTCAAATTATCACAGATATTCTAAATCTAACTTCATAAAATCACAAGTTGCATACAATTGAAATGGACTAGTATGTCCAGTTTGTTTTTAAAGGGCCCATGTCATGGCCATTTCTACTGATCATAATTCCATTGTTGAGGTCTGCTAGAATAGATTTATACTGTGCAATTTTCCAAACTCACACTGGTTTCTCACAGCATCTCTGTAAAGTACGTGTATTCACTCTCTGTCCTAAACGGCTTGTTGGAGCTCCTGCCCCCCCTCCCTGTGAGCCCAGTGTGCTCTAATTGGTCGAGAAGCTGACAGGCTCGTTGCTACACACACACACACACACACACACACACACACACACACACACACACACACACTGCTGTGGGAGCAGACAGTCTTGGCGA
This sequence comes from Pseudochaenichthys georgianus, assembly GCF_902827115.2. Classification (NCBI taxonomy): domain Eukaryota; kingdom Metazoa; phylum Chordata; class Actinopteri; order Perciformes; family Channichthyidae; genus Pseudochaenichthys; species Pseudochaenichthys georgianus. Next base: position 8,630,694 of record NC_047511.1, on the reverse strand, counting down.
TACAGCTAGAACAAGCGAAACTCATCCTGAGCACACACAAACACTCACAGCCGAAGTAAAAACAATAAGTGTGGCTTGATATTGAGTAAGAAAAAGGTTTATAACGCTGTGAGCATGGGTCTGCGGAGAGCATTTCTCCGCGATCCCAACGTAGTGGCCCGAAAAACGTTTACCCATTTAAACAGTCGTGGTAGATACCTTGTTTGTTTTAAACATCATAAATACACAAACAACAACAGGTTGTGTACCCGAATCTCCCGCTGGTCCACACAAAGTAGGAACAGCATCGTTCTTCAGTGCCCTACGCTGTACATATCCGACATGAATCCTGAAAGGTTCGGGAAGCTTTGTTTCGTGAAAGGCTGGCAGAGGGTGCGGCCATAGCTCTGGGCGTGGCTACTGGGTACCCCTACGTAGCGATACCCAGAGCCCTAGGCTGCTTCTCAGGTCGACTATTTTCATTTCCTCGCTCCTCGGTCCTCGGTCTCACCGGAAGTTGATTTGCCTGCGCCATCTTGAGTACCGTCCCATGGCTCTTATTTCTGCCGGAGGACCGAGGAGCGAGGAGCGATCATGGAGGAGCGATAACCGAGGAACCACCAGACCATCCTCTGATGAAATCCTCAGATACTCACCCCGCCCCCTTACTGTGTATCGCTCACTGATTGGACGAGGCAGTGCATGCACTGATCTGATGCTTCTTGACATGAGAGCAATACCCCAGCGGAGTGAAGAAAATACATGAACCTCACGGGACCGCAGTCATTAAGTCCTATTTAAAATGTTAATTTGCTCCAAACAAACAAAGTATGCAGTCCAATGAATGTTAATCTAACTGGGTTTTGATAGATAACATATCTGTTTTTGTTCTCTGAATAATTGTATTCCTATTGTGCACTCTAATCAATATTAATCAAACTATTGTTCGTTTAAATACATTTTGAGAATGACTTATTATTTTATTTCATGTATTTGGATCTACAACAGATGATACAAATGTTTGTGTCAGTAAATGTGTACTAACAGAGGCGGGTGTTTGTGAACACAACGGGGACAGAGCTGCTGCCAGACGAACAGCTGTGCAGCGTCATCACAAACGAACGTCACTTCACGTGACGCTCCGGAGGAAAGGAAGTCCCATTGCTCTTAAAACTAATTTCCCTGCTTCTCGTGGTTTCCTTGCGTTCCTCCATGCTTCCCTGGTGGGAGGGACTAGTCGCAGGGAAACGACGCAAGTGAGGGACGCAAGGATTTCATTTAATCGACCTGAGAAGCAGCCCTGGAGAGAGCATCTCTAGGGCTCTGGCGATACTCAGGAAGTAAATGAGAAATCTCCAACGAGGCGTTTTGGGGAGGTAACTGTGTTAGAGTTGTACTCGCTACAGGGTGTACTTTGAGGGTTTTTGACTCTGCAGACCGTTTACATGCAGAAAAACCTTCATAACACACAAGGGGACGGGTAATAACCGGAAAAGCATGACATGGGCCCTTTAAGTCCTTGGTTGAATCTTTAATTGTTTCCTTCCACCACTGGGAATATTTTTAGAACATATGGACTGTGTGCCTCCACAGGTTGCACGACATTAATAATCGCTGTTGTGTTCAGGTTTCGCTCTCGGTTGGGGTCCCATCCCGTGGCTGATTATGTCGGAGATCTTCCCGTACAAAATTAGGGGGTTGGCCAGCGCAATGTGCGTCCTCACCAACTGGAGCATGGCTTTCTTCATCACCAAAACCTTCCAAGACATGATGGTAAGTGATCAACAGGACTCTATTTCAAGAGGTATTCAAATGGATTTTTGGGACATTTTATGTTTTTAATGGGAAGCCAAATAGAATGGGTAAATATATATATATATATATATATTGTATATTTGTCAAGTTGTTTAGTGATCATGAGCATGTTTTCCGGAGGTCATTTTGTGTATGCTATACAGGCAATAGATACACATAAATGACAGGACCGTATGATGAGATGACAGTCACAGCTGAAACAAACAAAAGTTCAAATTTACTTCTGAAAAATGTGCTATTCTTTTACAGAACGCATAATTTATTGGATATAGTCAACGAAACCTCTATGATCCTGATTATTTCATCTTGACAGAAAAACATTATAAACATTTAATCTCTTAATCTATGACATTCAAGTCATTTATTCGTTTCACTTTAACCAATGTGAGGAATTTGTTGCTTCTCAGTTTCATATCAACGTAAAATGATCTTCGTTTGGTTTTGAACATTGGTCCTACAAAATAAAAAAAGATGTCAGTCTGGAAAATGCAAAAAATAAAATGAGTTTTAAAGTTAACTGGCATTTTATAGTGTTAATAAAAAAAGGAATTTGTATGTGTTTTGGCTAGAGCTTCACTATAACGAAAAATATAAATCATTGCAATTATTTGGACTGATATTGCCGTTGCGTTATGATTCGCAATATCGGAGGAAATAGTCATTTTTTAAACATTATTCACAATATTGTTGAAATAATATGAAATCATCTTTTTCTTTAGACAGGATCTGTACCAAACAAGGATTTTGTATTAAGTCTGTAGAATGCCTTTTCATACTTTATGAAATGTTCCATTCAGAAATATATTTTCACTTATTTACTTTACCAAATATTATGTTTGCTATGATTTGGATATTGCACTAGTCCATATTTCGATACAGTTGTGAATCGTTGGGCAGCCCTTGTTTTGGTATCTACTGTGAAACAATGCAAGTTTCCTCTTTGAACTTTTCCAACATCTGCATCTAACTGTGACCTTTTCCAGAGTCTTCTGAGCAGCGCAGGAACCTTCTGGCTCTTCGCCTCCATGTGCACCGCCAACGTCATCTTCACCATCGCCTTCGTCCCAGAGACAAAGGGCAAGACGCTGGAGCAGATCGAAGCCATCTTCAGAGGGACGTCAGGTCCATGAAGGCCCTCCTGCAGAAACACACACACGACAGACTGAAAAGTCCCAGACCTTATATATCTGGGCTGACTAATCCTCAGGACTCTGCGCGGGCATTTAAACTAATTATTTTCAGTCAGTATGATTTAAAGTTAAATTCATAAAATAATTTTGTTCAAGGATTTATTGGAAAGTTGTTATAACAACTGTAATATGTAATGACTGTCACAATGTGGGCGAACGCGTTACCACGGCCCAAAACACTTCCATTAGGAGTAACGTGTTGCAGTTTTAAAAAAGAATGCAAAAAACCCACAAATGTGACAAAACACATGCAAATTAAGAACCATCTTCAACTTGACAGCACATGCCCAGCATTTCCAAAGCCTTCACCAACTCGAGGAAACATGCAAAGGGTTTACTAAAAGCAGATGCAAAACACTGCAAATAAATAAAAATGCGGTCTCCATTTTGTTTTGAGCTTTTTGCAGTGATTCACTTGTGCAGCGATTTTAAGAAACTCTGCGTATGTTACGTCAAGTTGGCGAAGATGTTTCTTCCTTTGGATGTGTTTTGGCACATTAGAGTGGTTATATTTACATCGATTTTCAGTGCAGCGCTTTTCTCCTTCCTGTGATTTGGACCGCTGTCGCGTGTTTGCGCGGATAGGCCACTGTAGAATGTTTTACATATTGCTTTCTAACGGTGTTTTTGTACAAAATTCAACAGATGCAGTGTCTTAATGTATTGCATTGTGTCAATTATTTTACATCATTTGGTGTTATTAGATAATGTGTTGGTTTTATTGAAATAATTCAGATCATGTTTGCAGGGTGTGGTTTATGGTTGAACTGAACTGGATTTTTAATGAAGTCTGTTTCTAATATGTTGTACATATGAGTGAGCTGAGATTACACTAAACTCATCTCTAAGCGTTGACCAATCACAACAGAGCCGGCCAGCTAACCAATCGGAGCAGACTGGGCTCTGGTTTCAGACAGAGGGTGAAAAGAGGTGCTGCCGCACAGGTAGTATGCGAAAAATAAAGAGCTTTTTGAACATTAAATGTCGCAGCACAAAATACAAATATGGACCTGACAGTTAGCATAGAGGTCCCATGAAACAAAGAATGTTGCAGAATCTTTATCGTACTGATGTTTTGGGAGGCGAATTATTTATGTGACTAGTTGTTAATCTAACCGTAGTTTACATCATCAGAGAAATGAAGTGAAACTCGAACAGATTCTCTGATGCAAAGCTTTTCGAAACAAATTGTGAACTCTGTTTTCTTGGTAACTTGTGTGATATTCGGCTCTTATTTTGTTTAAATTAAATGTTTTACAATTGTACTCTGAGTTCAGTCTGAACGGGAGCAAATGAAGCTCTTTGTTGTTGGTGTTTCTTATACCATTGCTATTAAAGAATTTCAACTGTATTATTATTAAAGGACAGCCTGGGATGCAGAAGGCAGAAAGAATACTGGCAGGATGATCTATACGTACGAAATACGGGAAATTGCAATTAATTTATAACCGAATATTCAACATTAATTTCAGGTGTTGTGTTGAGGGGGCTGAAACATAAAAGTCAGTTGAGAGAAAAGGATACAGCTTTTTAAACCTTTGTATAAAAAAGATGAACAAAAAGCTTCATAGTTGGATGTGAAGAAGAGTGGGCTACAGTTGAACTATAGCCTATCTGTTGTCATGAGCAGGACACTTCATAAATCACTCTTTTGAACCTCTGATTTTCGCTTTTTTTTTACTTTTACATTCTTGTCAGGTATTGTTTTGGATTTCTGATTATTTCTGATTAAATGAGCCACAGGTGGACAAAGAGGCCTGTGTACACTTTCACACTGTTTTAGCTAAACATGGTAATATTTGTGTAGCCTACTGTAATGGACTTTTATAATTTCATAATTGTGAGTAATTAGTTGTGTTGACTGGCTAAAAACGAGCTATCTGAATCACGCATCACTATTACATTACATTTAGCTGACACGTTCTCCTTTACAATGGTAAAATAAGTCAACAAAACGTACATTTAACGTAACTTTCCAGCAAAACCGACCAATGACCGACTTCAAAACTCCCCGTCAACAAGCGCTCCTGGTCCCAGCCGTGTGCATCACTGTTTAGTGTCCCCTTTTTTTGTTTTCCTTATGTCCTGAGCTTCTTGTATCGTTATTATTAAACAACCTTTAACGTATGCAGCGTTTCTTAGAACGTTGTTAATGTTCGTCCACCGTAGTTTTACACCTAACGTCATGACGTCATCCCTGACTTCATTGGAAGGGCAAGACGTCATCGATGTATGCCTTAAAGTGTTATGACGTAATGAGCATTTCATCTTCCCTGGAAGAGGCACACACATCTGAATTCGAAGTACTCCCCAGCAGTGGCTTGGTAAGACTTAGTTTGTTCAGAGAGACTGTAGCTTTTGAAAAAACAGCAAGTAAGAAAAGTAAACAAACTTTAACATTTAATTTAAACATTGGGCTAAAAGTTGAATAAATTCCAACTCCAAGAACAACAGCAACTCGAGGTTGCACACACAAAATAACTAAAGGCAGCTTTATATTTCAAGGTGAACCCTTTTAATTTAGACACATTTCTCAAAATGGGGACATTTGAGTTTGATAGCAAATTCCAGCTCCAGGCGAAAGAAGATGCAGTAAAATATAAGCAGAAGCTGTTTGCTGAAGAACTGTTTTCACAAAGCCTCAAAATAGAGTCTCTGCAGTCTGAAAATACGATTCTAAAGGCAACTATTGAAAAAGACAAGGATGTATTAAAAGAGAAACTAGGGTATATTGAGGAACTTCTTGACGAGAAAAAATCTTGGAACAAAAAAGTTGGAGACACAGAGGCAGAGGCAACAATCAAAAAGCTGCAGCAATCAATTGTCACCAAAGACACCCAATTTGAGGAACATAAAAAAGAACTCATTGCAAAGTACGAGTCTCTCATACGGAGAAGCTCAGCAGAGTTTGAAGAAAATGAGAGGAATTTGCTGGCAATGCATGAAAGGCAAATAAGCAGTATTTTGGGAGAGAAGAATGAAAAACAAGATAAAATATTGCAAGAGAAGATGCAAGAATGTAAAGCCGATGTGTTAAAGGAGACAAATAAAGTAATTCAGAAGGAAAAAGAGCTGGTCAACTTAAAAGATAGAATGGCAGCTGAAATCAAGACCGGTATTTTTCATAAAAGATTAGATGCAAATGTGGAAAATATTTTGGTCAAGAAACGCCAGGAGGACCTAGTTGAAAGACTGAGGAACGAAGTACTGAGACTACGTGGGCTGCCGGATTTAACTAATGATTTGGCTAAGTCACATAAACAATGCGAGGATCACAAGATGGTTATTAAAAGAAAAAAAACGGAAATATTTAATTTAAAGAAGGATGAAAAAGCATTGGTAGACGATTTGGCAAAAGAAAAGGACCGCAACCTTATTACAAATCTTAAATTAGAAAAAGAGAAGGAGAAATCCAAGAGTTTGGACCAAAAGTTCAGAATCTGCGAGACTGAACACATAAAGAACAAGGCAAGGCTGAGCCAGAACTTGAATGAAAACAAGGACCTGAAAGGAAAGGTCGCAGATCTACACTCTAAACTCAGGGGCTGTCAGCCACTCATGACCAAAGGGTGCGTAAAAACCCAAGACATGGAGACCTACATCATGCGCTGTAAGGAAGATATACAAGCAGTGGCTGATATCACTGACCCCAAGAAGCTTATTATCGGTGTTGCTCATCTCAAAGCACAGTACGTAGATGGCGATGACAGAGTGCCAATGGAGGAAAACACCAGGACAGGGTATCGTCATATGGTTGACGGCTTGATGCATCAGGTTAAAGGTTTGGCAAGAGTTCACACAGCCGATGCCAAGCTAGTGGAACGCACCAGGGACGAAGTTCACTGTTTTAATCAGAGAAAGATCGACTTGTGTGTAGAAAAGATCAAGATCATCAACGAGACAACACACGAGGTTTTTGCGCTAAAAGCAAAACTCAGACTCACGGAAAAAAATCTTGAAAAGGCAACAGACACAACACCAAAGAGGGTGGACTCGTGGTTAGATGAAAAGTACCTGAGAAAAACCAGAACTGTTTCAGAGGACACAATGGTTTCAGAGGACACAATGGTTTCAGAGGACACAATGGTTTCAGAGGACACATTGGGACACTTCCCCCAAGGGAAAAGGATCAATGTGAGTCTTGAAGACAATTTACAAGCCCACCAGCCACATGAGGATGAAAATGACCATCCAACTATTTTCCTGTAAGTTGTAACTTGCATACGGGTTTTCTCCGGGTTTGCTCCGGGTTTCGTCCTGCATCACTATATAGAGCAAAAAAAACAAACAACTGTCAGACTGAGTAGATCTGAACTTCAACCCACTCCTCAAAACAGTAATAATAATTACTTTGATTCATATAGCGCCCAAGGACACTTTCCAATTGGAAGGGGGGCCGAGACAAATTTCTCAAAAATGTGTGATTTTGGGCTATATAAATAAACTTTGATGATTGATTGATTGATTGATTGAGTGACTTTGTTCCAGCGATTGATTTGTCTAAGGGACAAAGGTGAAACAGTAAAGTGTACAGTATGTGTTTCTGCAAACATGTCAAGATGAATTTGTTTTATGGTTCATGATTTAGTTGAATAAATACCTAAAAATTGCCTGAAAACTTTGAGCCTTTTCTCATCATTCTGTATTGGTAACAATCATTATCTAAAGGGACTTATTTTGCTTTGAAATACAACAAATAAAATACATACACTACCTGTCCAAAGTTTGGACACACCTTCAAATTTGAAGTTTTTAATTTATTTAAATGTTTTCTACTTTGTAGATTAATACTGAAGACATCAAAATTACGAAAATGTATCTCTCGATCCCATTTGAATTGTGCCACAAATTACACATTGTTTGTCAATCTTAAAAAATTATTTCCATGTCAAAAAAGTCACAGTTTGTCATAAAACTGTTGAAATATAAGACTATGAAAAATACGCAACTAGAAAGACTACTAATCCCAGAATCCTGGTCACGCATGCTGGCTCTTACGGAACCGACTAACTCCCTTTGTGTGTATGTCCAGCTCTCAATATGCCCAGACTTGTAGTGATTTTCACCTCTTTCAATACTTTTCGCCTCATTCTGAAAGAAATAAGTGAAATGTGCCAACGTGACGGCCGTCTTGGTATGTGGTGTGAGACGGGAGATGTAGGTCATTGAGCGGTTTCACACAAAAAAATGGTTACTTCACAGTTTTAAGGCAGATTTTTATTTTTTTGACTTACAAAATTATCTTTTAAATTGACAAACATCATATGTGTAATTCGTGGCACAATTCAAACGGGATCGAAAGATAATGTTTCTCTCTCCATTGACTTCAATACATAATTTTTCCGAAATAAGGTCCCATGGAGGTCCACCGGAAGGGGAGGGACTTTGCCTCTCCGCAATTCAAATGACAGCATTGTTTTCCCCCAAAAGTGGGCAGGGCCGTAATTTTGGCCCGGAAGTGACATAGGTACTACTCTCATCTATATTAATATTTTAAAGGGCCATGTCATGGCCATTTCTACTGATCATAATTCCATTGTTGAGGTATACTAAAATAGATTTATACAGTGCAATTTTCCAAACTCACATTTTTTTCTCATACAGCATCTCTGTAAAGTATGTGTATTCACTCTGTCCTAAACGGCTTGTTGGAGCTAAACAAAATTAATGACCTCTTGCCTTTGACCAGTATAGTGTGATCAACAGCTCCCGGAAACGTAAGTTCTAATATTACACTAGATAGTAAACTAGAATGCTTTTCAGCCATAAACCTTGAACAATTACATTCAATGATTCTCTCTTCTAAACCATCAACGTGCATATTAGACCGAATTCCAACTAAGCTGTTGAAGGAAGTTTTTCCATTAATTAGCACTTCTTTATTAAATATTATGAATATGTCTTTATTATCAGGCTATGTTCCAGAATCATTCAAAGTAGCAGTGATAAAACCGCTTCTTAAAAAGCACAACCTCGATCCAGAGGTTTTAGCCAACTATAGACCTATTTCTAATCTTCCGTTCCTCTCAAAAATTCTTGAGAAAGCGGTCGCAAAACAGCTGTGTGATTACTTAACAAACAATGATTTATTTGAAGATTTTCAGTCTGGCTTTAGAACACATCATAGCACAGAGACAGCTCTGGTTAAAGTCACAAATGACATTCTAATAGCCTCAGACAAGGGACTTGTCTCTATTCTTGTTTTGCTCGAATCTCAGTGCTGCATTTGATACTATCGACCATGACATCTTATTGCAAAGACTAGAGCACTTAGTTGGCATACAGGGAACTGCTTTAGGCTGGTTTAGGTCCTATCTATCTGAACGCTCTCAGTTTGTACGTGTTAACGATGAATCTTCCACGCAAACCAAAGTTAGCCATGGAGTGCCACAGGGCTCAGTGCTCGGACCTATTTTGTTCACATTATATATGCTTCCGTTAGGCAATATTATAAGGAATCATTCTGTAAACTTTCATTGTTATGCGGATGATACTCAACTATATTTATCAATCAAGCCTGATGAAATTAATCATCTAAATACAATTCAAGACTGCCTCAAGGACTTAAAAACGTGGATGACCTTAAACTTTTTGATGTTAAACACGACCAAAACTGAAGTTATTGTACTTGGCCCGAAGAATCTACGAAACAAATTATATAAAGATATACTAACTATGGATGGCATTAATTTGGCCTCCAGTGAGACTGTAAGGAATTTTGGTGTTATATTTGATCAGGATTTATCCTTTAACGCCCACATAAAATCAATTTCAAGGACCGCCTACTTCCATCTACGTAACATTGCAAAAATCAGGCATATCTTGCCTCAAAACGATGCAGAGAAACTAGTCCATGCATTTGTTACTTCTAGGCTGGATTATTGTAACTCTTTATTATCAGGGAGTACCAAGAAGTCAGTCAAGTCGCTTCAGCTGATTCAAAATGCTGCAGCTCGTGTACTAACCAGAGTTAGGAAAAGGGACCACATTATTCCTGTTCTGGCTGCCTTACACTGGCTCCCTATAGAACACAGGATAGAATTGAAAATTCTTCATCTCGCCTACAAAGCCCTTAATGGGCAGGCGCCATCTTACCTAAAATAACTCATTATACCCTATACTGTCCTATAGGGCATTGCGTTCCAAGAATGCAGAGTTGTTGGTTGTTCCTAGAGTCTCTAAAAGTACAATGGGAGCCAGAGCCTTTTCTTATCAAGCTCCACATGTGTGGAATCAGCTTCCAGTTTGTGTTCGGGCGGCAGACACCCTATCCGTTTTTAAGAGTGCGCTTAAGACCTTCCTTTTTGATAAAGCTTATAGTTAGGGCTGATTAGATTCAGCCCCTAGTTTTGCTGATATAGTTTGTCGGGGGACATCTTACTTCTTCCTTCTCTCTGTCTATACCTGTGTACTCTCATGTTCCGATTAACCCAGCTTCCCCAAATTTCTTTCTTTTTGGTGTCTATATACGCCGGGATCCGGAGTCATGGATGATCCTGCGGTCCTGTGTCCTGGATCGCGAGCCCTGGATCGCGAGTCGTGGCTGTGGTCCTGGATCATCGGTCCTGGATCATCGGTCCTGGATGGATATTCTCGTGGATTCATCTTCCTATTATACACACATGCATTTCCAAACATTTGGACTACCTATGTTGCAAATGTATTATCTTTTCAATTTACACACGGCATCTATTGCACGTCTGTCCGTCCTGGGAGAGGGATCCCTCCTCTGTTGCTCTCCCTGAGGTTTCTCCCATTTTCCCCTTTAAACTGTGGGTTTTCTTCGGAGGTTTTTCCTTGTACGATGTGAGGGTCTAAGGACAGAGGGTGTCGTATTGTCATTGTTACGTGCCGTAGTGTGTGTGTGTGTGTGTGTGGGCGGGCGTGTGTGTGTATTTTCCTCTCTCTCCCTCTGATTGTCCCCAGGTGCAGCCTCTTCCCAGGTGCTCCTACTTTACAATCAAGGATTCCATATAGGACCGGAGGAGGACGGCAGTGAGGGCTTTCTTTCTCTCCTTCTCGTCTGGCTGCATGTGTGCAGCCTGCAGTGATGTACCTGAACGCGTTCAATGAACGATCGTTCATGAACGCGTTCATATTTTGGGCGAACGTGAACTGAACGTACTGTATTTCCGCTAGATGAACGTAATTGAGAACGCGTTCATTCTCAGCGCTGTATAACGGCGTTCAAACGTGCGTTCATTCTCAGCACTGTATTATAACGGCGTTCAAAAGTGTGCCAGATTTCATATGCCTTTCAGCCGAAAAGGCTTATCAAAATAATGCGGAAAACCACCCAATCTGGCAACAGCAAGCTGCCTGTGACGCGTACGCGCCTGTCACCCCTGGCTGTCGCACTAAAATATAAATATACTAAATATATCAGACTCCTCACAACAAACAATGTGGAACCGGCGAGCATTGAATGAATGAATGAATGAATTAGTATGGACGAAGCCGAGAGCAGCTGCAGCAGCACTCGCTCAGAGTGAGACTCTACGGCAGGGGTGGGGAACCTCCGGCCTCCGGCCGTATACGGCCCGCGAGACAATTTGGTACGGCCCTCGAGGTAATTTATAAACACACGCAAAAAATAAAAAAATGAAAGAAATCTAGACCGCAAAAAAATTAAACAAGCGAGTACCTGTTTTTCCTGGCCAAGGTCAGGGTCCTTGAACACAACACGAGCCTAACGTGTCATCACGTGGTATATGTCTCGACTGACAGGGGTGCAGTTCTGACGGAGAGCACCAGAACGCCACTCCAGCACTTCAGAAATTGCAGTACCGATAAGTCCATACACATGCCACAGTTTCTGCGTGTCTGTGTCTTTAGTTGTAAGCCCAGTGGCGATCTGCTCATCTGTCATACAGTCAATAACTGTGTTGTTGTCATTAGCATCTGGTTAGCTAGCTATGCTAACGAATATAAGAAGCTTTGTCTACAACCAGTGAGGTAAAGGCACATCTTTATATGATCATTATAGTTATAAAAAAAATAAGAGAATAAAGTAAACAGGTATAAAATACTATAAGACAGTTATTAATAAAGAAGAATACAGTTTGAAAGGGTAGTGATTTGTCAAATATCCATAAATTAAAAGAAAATCTGCTTACAGTTGTGTTTGGGTGTTGAGAGATGTGTCCATAGATCTCCTAATGTTGCTCTCAAAGTGCAACACATCTTGCCAGGGGAGCACGCCCCCCGGACCCCTCTAGAGGAGGTTAGGTCCCCCCCACTTAAACCATGTTCACATGGATAGGAAACTAAATACATTTGCACACATCTTGTGTCCATAAATTATCTTTCTGTTTAGGTGGTCACGCCACACCCTGCACGTGCATGCATACGCGAGTCATGGTGAGATATCTGGATTAGGAGGTTGCTTTTTCTTTGCACAGAATGAAATGAATGAGCTGTGATTTTAGTTTTTTTAAGCAGAGGTCAATAACTTGTACGGCCCTCTGAGGATATTGTAAAAATTGAAATGGCCCATTAACATCGTACAGGAGACAAATAATAGCTCGCAGCAACTTATTGAAAAAAGAACTATGAACTATAAATTAGTTCATTTTTGAAACCATGAACTTTAGTTCAAAATTTTGAATTATGAACTATGAACTGAACTAGTTCATTTTAAAATATGTGAACTGTGAACTGAACTAGTTCATGTAGAAAGTGAACTTTCCCAACACTGGCAGCCTGTCTCTGTGTACAACCCAGCATAGTTGTGTGTGTTGTTTATTGTACGTTTATGTTGTAATTCGGCTGGTGAGCCGCCTTACGTATTGACGGATTAAAACCTCACTGAAACTCCTTCAGCCTTCCGTTTCCTCTCCTTTTTTCTCTCGGCCGGCTATTGGTGAGCCTTTTGACCATATCATTGCTGACTGTGTCGGTCCGTTGCCGAAGACCAAGGCAGGTAACCAGTTTCTGTTGACTGTGATGTGTGTATCGACACGTTTCCCTGAGGCCATCCCTTTGCGTAAAATCACTGCACCCGCCATCATTAAAGCACTGACCAAGTTTTTTACCACCTTTGGGTTGCCGAAGGTTGTGCAGACTGATCAGGGAACTAATTTCCTTTCCAAGATTTTTAGAAAAACCTTGCAGTCATTGGGTGTTTCCCATTCAGTGTCTAGTGCCTACCACCCAGAGTCACAAGGGGCACTTGAGCGTTGGCATCAGACATTGAAATCGATGCTTGGTAAATACTGCCATGACACAGGCAGGGACTGGTGATGAGGGTGTTCCCTTCGTGTTATTTGCTATTCGTGACGCAAAGCAGGAGTCTACTGGGTTTAGCCCAGCTGAACTAGTGTTTGGGCACAATGTCCGTGGCCCATTAAAGATGCTGAAAGATAAATTGGTGTCTGAGTCCCTTCCGAAAACTGATGTGAAGAAGTTTGTGTCCCAGTGTCGTGAGCATTTACGACAGGCGACTAAGCTAGCAAGGGAAGCTCTTGCCTCTTCGCAGGAAAACATGAAGGGCAGGTACGATAGGAGAGCAGTTAAGCGGCAGTTTCAGCCTGGTGAGCAGGTGTTGGTGTTGCTGCCTACACCCGGATCTGCTCTCAACGCGCGTTTCTCAGGTCCGTATGTGGTTGTAAGGCAAGAGTCTGACACCAACTATATCATTGACACACCTGAGCGTAGGAGAAAAACAAGGTTGTGCCATGTTAACATGCTTAAGTCCTATCATGCCAGGGAAGCTTCCCAGGGAGACCAGCAAGGTACTGTGGTGACTGCTGTTCCCAGCGCGGCCACTTCCCTGGCCTGTGCAATGTCGGTGGTTGAGGATGACTTGATAGTGCCCTCTGGTGGTCAGCAGTGTGGTAGGTTATCGAACTCTGAGTTTATGCTGAGCTTAGAGTCTAACCTGGCGTATCTTCCAGAAAGCCAGCGAGGCGACGTAGTCGGTTTGGTTCATGCTCCCTATTTGGTGATGTGCCATCGAGCACTAATGTGTTAAAGCATGACATTGATGTTGGAAATGCTCATCCAGTTAAGCAGCATGCGTATCGTTGTCACATAGAGAAGAGGGAGAACATGAAAAAGGAAGTGTGTTATCTGCTGGAAAATGGCTTAGCCAAGCCTAGCTGCAGCCCCTGGAGCAATCCATGTTTGCTTGCTCCTAAATCTGACGGAACACCGCGTTTCTGCACCGATTTTCGCAAGGTGAACGCCCTAACTGTTCCAGACTCTTTTCCTTTACCCCGTATGGACGATTGCATCGATAGTATTGGTCCTAGTGTGTTTATCACGAAGTTGGATCTCCTTAAAGGATATTGGCAGGTCCCTCTCACTTCTAGGGCCTCAGACATCTCTGCATTCGTAACGCCTGACCACTTTATGCAATACACTGTGATGGCTTTTGGCATGAGGAATGCCCCAGCCACATTTCAGCGGTTAATGCAATTGGTGTTGGGGGATGTGCCCAATTGTAATGTGTATCTTGATGATGTGGTGGTTTTTTCCGATAACTGGACTGACCATATGGCTATTCTCACATGTGTGTTCCAGCGACTCGCAGGAGCCTCGCTAACAGTGAATCTGGCAAAGTGTGAGTTTGGCAAGGCCACTGTCACCTATCTAGGCAAACAGGTGGGTCATGGGCATGTGAGGCCCGTGGATGCTAAAGTGGAAGCCATCCTTTCCTACCCAGCTCCAGCCACCCGACGTGAACTCCGGCGGTTCCTCGGTATGGCTGGGTACTACCGATGTTTTTGCAAGAACTTTTCGGTAGTTGTGGCACCGCTAACTCAACTGGGTAGCCCTAATGTTCCATTTCTATGGACTGAGGAGTGTTGCCGCTCCTTTAGCTCTGCCAAGTCTCTCCTCTGTAGTGCTCCAGTGTTGTGTGCGCCTAACTTCATCCTTCCCTTCAAACTCGAGGTGGATGCTAGTGGTTCTGGGGCTGGTACTGTTCTGCTGCAGGAGGGTGATGGGGGTGTGAGCCATCCTGTATGCTACTTCTCGACCAAGTTCAAGCGACATCAGCTGAATTATTCCACCATTGAGAAGGAAACTCTGGCCATGCTCCTTGCCCTGCAGCATTTTCAAGTGTATGTTGAGTCCAGTTCAACGCCAGTGGTGGTGTACACCGACCACAACCCACTCGTATTTTTGTCCCAGATGTTCAACCACAACCAGCGGTTGATGCGCTGGGCCCTGTTGGCACAAGACTTCAACATCGTCATCAACTACAAGAAAGGAGCAGATAATGTTGTGGCCGATGTACTGTCCCGCGGGAGAGACTTCACGATCTGTCCAACCGTTGGAGTGTTGTTGGTAACTGTGGCCAAACACTGGTTTGGTTTTATGGGGGGAAGTGTTACGTGCCGTAGTGTGTGTGTGTGGGCAGGCGTGTGTGTGTATTTTCCTCTCTCTCCCTCTGATTGTCCCCAGATGCAGCCTCTTCCCAGGTGCTCCTACTTTACAATCAAGGATTCCATATAGGACCGGAGGAGGACGGCAGTGAGGCCCCCTTCTTTCTCTCCTTCTCGTCTGGCTGCATGTGTGCAGCCTGTCTCTGTGTACAACCCAGCATAGTTGTGTGTGTTGTTTATTGTACGTTTATGTTGTAATTCGGCTGGTGAGCCGCCTTACGTATTGACGGATTAAAACCTCACTGAAACTCCTTCAGCCTTCCGTTTCCTCTCCTTTTTTCTCTCGTCCGGCTATCTGGTGTGTCGCTACTTCCCTTGGTACCCCTAGCTCTACAAGGGAACGTAACAGTCATACTGATATTCTGTACACACTGTGAAGACCACTGAGACAAATGTAACATTTGTGATATTGGGCTGTATAAATAAACATTGATTGATTGATTGATTGATTGATTGATTGGACGATGCAGTGCTGATCTCATGCTTCTTGACATGAGAGCAGTTTCCCAGCGAAGTGAAGAAAATACTAAAATTATCTTTTTTGAGAATGAGTTCTTATTTTATGTAATGTATTTGGGTCTACAACAGATGATACAAATGTTTGTGTCAGTAAATGTGCACTAACAGATGCGGGGGTGTGTGTGAAAATAACGGGGACAGAGCTGCTGTCAGACGATCAGCTGTGCAGTGTCATCACAAACGGACGTCGCTTCACGTGATGCCGGAAGAAAGGACGTCCCATTGCTCTTAAAACTCATTTCCCTGCTTCTCGTGGTTTCCTTAGAGGCTTCTCAATACTCAAATGTCCCCTCCTCGACTCCTCGACTCCTCGACTCCTCGGTCCTCCGGTAGTGACCCGGAAATGAATTTCAGCGCGCCATTTTGAAGGACGTCTCATTTCTCTAAATGCACACCGAGGACCGAGGATCGAGCGTCGAGGAGGCTCTCTGGAGGAGCTATAACCGAGGATACACTGATGGTTCCTCCACGGCTCCTCCGCGGATGCATTTCCGGGAACGGTGGAGGCGTGATGCACGGCCGGACTTATCTCAGCCAATGACAGCTCTGCATGCATCCCCTGGATATTATTTTAGAAACTGCTCTCATCGCAACGCGATGTTTACAGTGAGAACAGCTGTGAGGTCCTGCAGAAAGCAGAGCAGTGTGTATAATATGTATCACTCAGTATAACAGGCCTACTCTCTTTATTTGCTTTAGTTTAGTAGATATCTACAAACAAAGAGTCGATATTTTTCTAAAACCATTTAGTGCTTCACATAATAAAATACACAACGGCTGTAGCCTGATTATGCTTTAGGAGCTGTAGGTGTGTGTGGTACAGTGTGTAGGTGTGTGTGTGGTAGGCTACAGTGTGTAGGTGCGTGTGGTACAGTGTGTCGGTGTGTGTTGTACAGTGCGCAGATGCGGCGGACAGACAGGTCTCAGTTGGTTTGGTGTCCTCTGCTTACTTGTAATACTTGCAAATACAACTTTTGGCCTGTAATTTCAATTCCAGCGACCAGAGAGAGGGGGGGGATATATCCAGTCTCTGATTGTGTTACGTTATTATGAGAGTGCTCTCATACTTTAAATTGCATATATTTATATAAATATATTTGTGTGTGTGTGTCTGCATCTGTAGCCTGTTATTGTCTCATTATACCGCACTCTCAATGAATTCAAAGTAAATATGTGGGGGAACAATGTGCAGCTGATCTAACAGAGATTATAAAATATGACAAAACACTCGACAGCTGATGCAGCTGATGCCACGTAATAATGAACGGACGTCGCTTTAATATGACCGCTCAGAGGAGAGGAGTTCTCACTTCTTTAAACGTCTGCTGCTTCCCCTCCTCTCTCCTCGGTTCCCCTCCTCGGTCCTCCGCTCGCATCTCCTGTGGGCGGGACTAAGTCTCGAGGAGGGAAGTCGAGGAGGGGAGTCGAGGAGGGGACATTTAAGAATTGAGAAGCCTCTCTTGCGTCCCTCCATGCTTCCCTGGTGGGAGGGACTAGTCGCAGGGAAACTACGCAAGAGGGACACAAGGAATCAATTTAACCGAAGTGAGAGGGCTCAGGGAAAAGGACCAGACAATAAACCAGGAAGAAAACAAGACAGGGAGAACAGCAGAATAAACCCAAACATACACAACTACAAACGTGACATAACATAAGAATCCTGACAGTTAGAGCAGCTAGCACCAGATTCTAATAACAGCGCCGGTACCGGTGCACCCTCCCTCTCTCCCTCGCTCACTGCACCACTTTCGCTCTGAGCTGCGGGCGCCAGATAAGCCAACATCCCCCATTTTCATCACTTCCAGCACAGCGCCCATTGTACAGGGCAAATGAAATGTGTAACCGGGGTGAAAAGGGTGTTACATTTACTTAATTATGAATATTGTTACATCAAGGCCGAAAATTAGAATGAGCCCCAACGGTCAAAAATGTTTTTTCCCCTCCCAGTGCTGCCAGCGCAGCGCCTCCCCAGATCTGGCGCCCAAGGCGAACATCACGCCAGTGCAACGTTTACCCATTTAAACAGTTGTGGTAGATACCTTGTTTGTTTCAAACATCATAAATACACAAACAACAATGAATACTACAGGTTGTGTACCCGAATCTCCCGCTGGTCCAAATAAAGTAGGAACAGAATCGCTCTTCGGTGCCCTACGCTGTACATATCCGGCATGAATCGCTGAAAGGTTTGTGAAGCTTTGTTTCATGAAATGCTGGCAGAGGGCGTGGCCTCTGGGCATTTACACGTCACAGTACCCAGGAAGTAAACAATGGAAAATGAGAAATCTCCAACGAGGCGTTTTGTGGCAGCATAGACTGTGTTAGAGTTTTACTCGCTACAGGGTGTACTTTGAGGGTTTTTGACTCTGCAGACCGTTTACATGCATAACAACCGGGTAATAACCGGAAAAGCATGACATGGGCCCTTTAACTTCATTTTAATAATTCTTACTTAGTTGGTTGTATTTTCCATCTTATGTTAATCATTTATCTTGTTTTACCGTAATATTAAAGTGTGTTTGAACTCTTATTTTCCATTCATTGTGGCATTCTTTATCCCTTATAGTCTCATCCTGTCTATTACTAAAGCACAGCACTTGGTGCATTTCTTTTATGGATGTTGCTCCACAAAGGTTTTTTAAAGTTATTTTATTCCTTATAATGGCAGATTCTTGATTCATAGCGTATATTAGTGTCTAAAAGCACTGACTGTATGATTTAATAAGCCCTCTGCTGCGTCTTCATACTTTTCAAACAGACAGTTCAAATTCAGAGTTTGAGCCGTTTGAGCAGAACAGTGTATTACTTTTCAAAATAAAAGACGTATCAGGTAAATGTAACACCGACATGACCATTTTGATAATTATTTTTGCTGTCACAGTGATACATTAATACCTAACTAAATACATGAGATCATACACTTCATAAAAACATGTCTTTATTTAAAAAGTGGACGAAGTTCCCTTCCCAGGGAAACTATTGTGAGAGCCGTCTCGCCCTGCTGAACGCTTTTTCCGGTCCGGCGTCAAAAATACCGGAAACACTTATTGCGGAACCACTTGGTGTCACCTCGCCTGTTGTCCGGACAGAGCCGCCTGTCTTGTCGCTGCTCAGACTCGGAGACTCCGGGGAATGCTGCCGCAGAGATGGAGTTGAATCACAAAAACAACAAAGTGTCGGACAGAGTTTGAGACAAAGGGAGCAAAGCGTCAGTTTTCCGGCTGATGGATATTTGTTGAATACAACCCAGGCGTACCATTTAAACAATTGGTTTGAAAATGAAGCTGCTGAAGCCGAGCTGGGTGAGCCACAACGGTAAGCTTGTGCAGGAATCTGTTGGACCAAGTTGGGCTTTTGTTGTCGGTAGGGGGGTGATAAGGAGGCATGATGGTGGTGGTCGAGACTAGTTGGAATTGTTTGTCACTTAATATTTGCACCCATACTAAACTTAATCCCACAGCTGCAAACACACATTTGGTGTTTTTGACACTATTCCTATCCCTCCTCGCTGTTTTAAATGTATACATGTTTTCTTACATTAGCCATCTAGCTAGCTAGCTAGTTAGCCCCCTGGCTAACTCGGATGCCCATACGCTAGCTAATTTAACGTTACCTGCCAAATGACCCATGTCAAAGTCTTAAAGTGACTTCTTGCTTAAAAGCTTTGAGGAGATTTTTTTTAAGCAACCACCAATTATTTTAGTAACAGTGAACACACTCTACCTGCAGCTTAAAAAGTGATTACCCAAGCTGTCAGTGTTTGAAAGTTAAGCTTTGGGGAATTGGCCTGAATGTAGGGTGCAGCTAACGATTAATGTCATTAGAGTCAAGCTATTAACTTTTAAGATCATTATTTTGTTCTGTAAAACATCCTAAACATTTGTAAGTGTGTATTACAAAATTCCAGAAAACTATATACTATAAACTATATATATATATAAAGGTAGCCCATTAGTTTTCTATATATGGTCCTTAGTGCCATGTACATTTTCGAATTCATTTATTTTAACCTCCAACCACCGGAATTTGTTATGATAGTCAAGAAAACTCTCCTGGTGAATTGTATTCAAATTCCAACAACATTTATCCCTCCCTCATCAAAGCCACGGTGCTGCAACTGAGGCTAAACTTCAAGGTTAATGAGGGAGGGGTAAATGTTGTCAGATTGAGGAAAAAAATTCACCAGGAGAGTTTTCTTGACTAATTTTTTATTTATTTTTATTTAACCTTTATTTAACCAGATAAAAGCATTGAGATAGAATCTCATTTGCAATGCTGACCTGGTCAAGAAGGCAGCAACGTTACACATAACACATAACACAAACATATAAAATACAGAGAACATAACTAAGAAAACAAAAGATGAAAAAGCAGTCACTATATTGTGCACATTAGGACAGTAAGAAAGGGGCACTACTTATTACTGCAAGAGCAGCTGGTGGTAAGGACTTCAGACAACTTCAATCTAAAACATGCTATTGAGACAAGTGCCCTCAGTGTGAGGCGTGATTGAAGGTCATTCCAAGACCAAGGACCATAATAAAAAAGACTCCTTTTCCCAGCCTCAGTCCGCACAGCAGGAACCTGGAACCATATCCAGGCACTGGATCTGAGGTTGTAAGAGTCACAAACTGGAGCAAATCTGGCACATATGTACAGTGGGAGCTTACCTAAAATGGCTTTATACATTAATAAAAACCAATGCTGCATCCTACGTATACTAAGTGAGGACCATCCAGTTAGGCTATACAGTTTGCAATGATGAGTCCTATAGGGTGCATTTGATATATAACGCAGTGCAGCATGGTAGACTGGGTCAAGTTTGGCCAAAACAGTGGGACAGGCAAATCTATAAATGGCATCACCGTAGTCCAGCTGGGACAGGAATAAGCCAGAGACCAACCTTTTACGGGATGAAGTTGAAAAAGAACATTTAAGTCTGTAAAGCAAGCCAAGAGTGAATTTCAATTTCTTTGACAGAACTTCAATATGGTGTTTGAAGTTCAGATTACTGTCCAACCAAAAGCCAAGATATTTGTAGGTATCGACAAACTCAACAGAGACGCCATCAAGGGTGTCAATGGAGAGGCAAGAATTAATAGAATGAATTCTGGGGGTTGGAGCTTAGACTTTCCGACTTTCAATTTTAAGGACCACCCTAATATATATATTTGTGTGTGTATCTTATCTAACGGCCTACAACTGACATGGGTTAACAGATGCAAACGGCAGGACTCTGGATTTTGTTTAGTTGATAATGCATTTCAGTACTGATGTACGTTGACACTCAACAAACTTATTTTAAGGGGGTCCTAAGACACATACAAATACACTTTGATAGATGATAAAGGGAAAAAACAAATTTGAAATGTGTATAAAAATAATTTTCCCTATATGACTTAATCTGCTGATGGAATAATAATGTTTTCACTCAAACTGAAACAATTACTTGACTCATCGATTAGTCGTGACACAGATTTTTCAATTATTTTATAATCATGTTCAACAGATATGGAACAGTTATGCATTTTAATGTATTGTTTATATCTTTTGGACTAACAAACAATACATTAAAATGCACAACCTTGGACTTGAGAACACATTGGAGTGACATTGCAGAACTACTTGCCACTATTTATTAGACTTTCTTAATGCTCATCTGGTAATTATAGTTCATACAACTTGTAACATGTTTATTTTTAAGGAACATTTAATCTATTATCCGAGTAATGTCAGAGGATTACAACAATCTCAAAGATTGGAAGGTTGTATATAAAATAGGGATGCACGATAATTATCGGCCCGATAATTATCGGTCCGATATTAGGAATTATGACGTCATCCCGATAAACCCGATACCAGTATTAATAGCCCCGATAATATACAATATATTTTTTGGGTGAAAAAAAAAATAAAAAATAATGCGGTGTGGGTGGATTGGGATGAGGGGCGCTTGTTTTTCACTCGGTTCCTCCCGTTTTGCCAGTAGTGTGGTTTAGGAAGAGGGGAGTTTTTCACAAATCCAGCGGTCCCTTCTCATGCCTGGCTGTGACGTGAATGGTGTGCGGCCGTGAAGCCAGGGTTGCGTTCCGATAATCCAAAAATCAGCTCCTAAATTCTAACCCTATCTCCTATTCCTTGACCTCTGAGTGAAATGTCACGGGGTTAAGGGATAGTCGATAGGATAATTCAAAAGGACTTAGGAGAAGAGACTGCGGTACTTTAGAGAATCCGAATGCACTTTCACTATCCGACGTGTTTATGATGCGCCAGCGGACGTCATGAATGTGCGTCTGCTGCTGTGGGGAAACTATGGAAACTACAGTTTTCTATACAGCGGACTACAACATGGATGTTTAATAAGAACGAGGGACTACTGTGAACTCATCTAGAGACTCTGCACCGTGCTCTGATGCTGCTGCTTTGCTTTATGAACGGGGACAACAGAGAAACATATTCTTCATGACCAAAGTTGGAATTAAAATCAAAAAGGAAAGTGAAACTTTATGCTCGTCACCCTCTCCCTCCGGTCCACATTAATACAAATGATCCCAATACGTATGATTGTATGAAAATATCTTAAAATCAATACAAATGTATTTATTATAAACGTTAGTCCTTAACATCTATCAGTGTGTATATCACCATTCAAACTAGGGCTGCAACAAACGACTAATTTGATAATCGATTAATCTATCGATTAATGAAACGATTAATCGATTATTCGGATCGTTAAGGTTTTAACTGTACTACTACTTATATCGATACTGCTTATCGATCCGGTCCTTTTAACGATAGTATTAACGGTTCTTTTGTCAAGAAATAAGGTAAACTAACTAAACAAATTGTGAACATAACTAACATTGCTTTTTATTTTTAATTAAATGCATAATATTTCGCATCAAAAGAAACAACAATGTTTTAACAAATCATATTAAATAATGTGATGACAGAACTGTAAACAGAATAGCTGAAACTTTAACAAAATAAATAACTCGGTTACCTCTAATCATTAACCTATGTTTTTATAACTGAGTTAACTCTGTGTGTTGCTGCTAGCATGCAGAACACCTGACGTGGAAACGTTACTCGTGGACGGGGCTACAGAGCTGCTAGAAAGACAGTGGAACCCGGTGCATTTCTCCGTCTGGATGTGGAGCACTTTTGCTAAATGTTTAGACAAATTGCTCGTGTTACCGCCCTGACATGCTAAACTCTTATTCCACTTTTGGTAACGAGCATTGTCCACATTGAGACGGGTAAAGTTTAACCACACCTCGGAGCGCGTTCTCTCCGCCATCTCCTCCGTGTGTGTGTGTGTTGCATGCATGTAGCAGCTGCGTGTGTGTGTGTAAACTGCCCCGCCCCCTCGCAAGCAGGCGGGGGAGAGATCTCGTCTGAATTGGGAAGATCGAAAATACATTATAGACGCATTTTGTAGTCATATTGCATATTAGAAACGGAGTTGGCGACACTAAGACTGCGATATAATGTTTATGTAGCAATAATACATATGACATGTTTTAAATGTCTCCTTTACCGATCAAAAAGAGCGATAACGTTGGAGCTTAACGGGGTGTAGAACACATGTGATGACGTCACCAACTAATCGACGACTGAATTAGTTGCCAACTAATTTGGTAATCGATTTTAATCGATTAAGTCGATTAGTTGTTGCACCCCTAATTCAAACATCTTTTAAAAGTTGAACAAACCCCACACAGCTCAGTAAAGACTGAGAGATGTTGACTTTATTTGATAATTTCAGTAAAAACTAACGTTCATATTTCTCTTTTTGATTATAATACTGATGAACGTTCAGAAAAAAGCACTTTGGCAAGTTACCACATACGTTTTAAAATGCTTAATAATAGGGATGCACGATAATTATCGGTCCGATATTAGGAATTATGACGTCATCCCGATAAACCCGATACCAGTATTAATAGCCCCGATAATATACAATATATTTTTTGGGTAAGAAAAAAATACTGCGATGTGGGTGGATTGGGATGAGGGGCGCTTGTTTTTCACTCGGCTCCTCCCGTTTTGCCAGTACTGTGGTGTTAGTGGTTTAGGAAGAGGGGAGTTCTTCACAAATCCAGCGCTCCCTAATACTTCGAACCTGATCAGTCACCTGAAACATCGCCATCGCTACGATGGTGTGTTAAAAGCGTACGAAGACAATAATACAATAGTGTGTGTGTGTGTGTGTGTGTGTGTGTGTGTGTGTGTGTGTGTGTGTGTGTGTGTGTGTGTGTGTGTGTGTGTGTGTGTGTGTGTGTGTGTGTGTGTGTGTGTGTGTGTGTGTGTGTGTGTGTGTGTGTGTGTGTGTGTGTGTGTGTGTGTGTGTGTGTGTGTGTGTGTGTGTGTGTGTGTGTGTGTGTGTGTGTGTGTGTGTGTGTTGGAGCTATGTGCAACTCAAGGCATATGCTCGAACCGGAGCTGCCTGGACGCTGCAATCATGTTGCTGAGTGTGCTGACTCCTCCTACAATGTCCCGCTGTCTGCTTCCTGCATCAAGTCAAGTGCTCGGTGCAGTTGTGGCGAAATGTCGCTCCTCTGTTTTCATTTAAACAGCTCCTTATATCCGTTAGCGCAGCTAGCTAGCACCAGATGCTAACAACAACAATGCACGTAAGGTCTCTCTCTCGCTCGCTCGGGCCACACAAACACACACCCTCCCGGTCCTCCAGATGGCCAGTCGGTGCCTGCCGGTGAGCGTGGAAGTGTGGTCTGCCACAAGCGGGCGGCAGGAGCGGGGCTGTCAGCATCAGCTTGTAGATGGTATTTTAAACTCGATGCGCTCTGAAACTACGGGGCGGCTGAGGAAAAAAAATACACATGCGTTAAAATAATTAGTGGCGTAATTTTTATTTTTTATTATCGGGTATCGGTATCGGTCTTGAGAAGCAGGAAGTTATCGGTATCGGTTTCAAAAACCCAATATCGTGCATCCCTACTTAATAAGCACCGTAACGTTCATGATATCATTTCTCGGTCATAATCGGTTGTTTCCGTGAACGGCCGACTGTTGAGTGGCGGCAAATGCTGCGGCTGCAATGCATTGTGGGGCAGCATTTTCTCCTCTCCTTTCGGTTAGGGAGGTCCAGTGGTTCCTAAGCTAAAGGAGGTTATAAAGGAAGTTTGAAACCTCCTTTCCTTTCATTTAGAGAATTGGAACGGCACTTATCATGGCTGCCACTGAGGGACTTCCGGGTCATTTCACTTGGTTAGGAAGGTTCCTAAGCTCAATGGACTATTGGAACGCAACCCTGGACAGTAAACAAACATGTCGTCGGTAGTATGGGACTATTTCAAAGTTTCAGAGTTAGATAGTTCGCTTGCGATTTGTATTAACAAATGCAATGCAGAAGTTCCACGAGGAGGGAAAAAGGCAACGAGCTATAATACTTCCAACCTGATCAGTCACCTGAAACATCGCCATCGCTACGATGGTGTGTTAAAAGCGTACGAAGACTCCTGCGCTGCTAAACTAGCGGCGAATCCAAAGCCAGTTGCAAAGGCACCAGGGCTTTTACCTATCGACGAGGCTTTTGAAAAAGGAAAGAAGTTTGCCAGATTTGTTTGGGAAAATAAATATGGTCACTTTGAAGAGTCAAAACTGTTCTTGGCTTTGTTTTGTTCATAGTAGTAATGCTCATGTGCTTTGCTCACTACTAGTCTCTTTTTTACCACCAGGTGTGCAAAAACTACAGGTACATTTAATATATATATATATATATATATATATATATATCGTTGCCCGGGCGGTGTGTTTGGGATCATTGTCATGCTGAAAGACCCAGCCACGTTTCATCTTCAATGCCCTTGCTGATGGAAGGAGGTTGTCACTCAAAATCTCACGATACATGGCCCCATTCATTCTTTCCTTTACACGGATCAGTCGTCCTGGTCCCTTTGCAGAAAAACAGCCCCAAAGCATGATGTTTCCACCCCCATGTTTCACAGTAGGTGGTGTTCTTTGAATGCAACTCAGCATTATTTCTCCTCCAAACACGTCTAGTGTTTGGACCATATGACATTCTCCCAATCCTCTTCTGGATCATCTAAATGCTCTCTAGCAAACTTCAGACGGGCCCTGGGCATGTACTGGCTTAAGCAGGGGGACACGTCTGGCACTGCAGGATGTGAGTCCCTGGCGGCGTAGTGTGTTACTGATGGTAGCCTTTGTTACTTTGGTCCCAGCTCTCTGCAGGTCATGGACTCGGTCCCCCCGTGTGGTTCTGGGATTTTTGCTCGCCGTTCTTGTGATAATTTTGACCCCACGGGGTGAGATCTTGCGTGGTGACCCAGATCGAGGGAGATTATCAGTGGTCTTGTATGTCTTCCATTTTCTAATAATTGCTCCCACAGTTGATTTCCTCACACCAAGCTGCTTACCTATTGCAGATGCAGTCTTCCCAGCCTGGTGCAGGTCTACAATTTAGTTTCTGGTGTCCTTTGACAGCTCTTTGGTCTTGGCCATAGTGGAGTTTGGAGTGTGACTGTTTGAGATTGTGGACAGGTGTCTTGTTATACTGATAACGAGTTCAAAGAGGTGCCATTAATACATTTAACGAGTGGAGGACAGAGGAGGCTCTTAAAGAAGAAGTTACAGGTCTGTGAGAGCCAGAAATCTTGTTTGTTTGTAGGTGACCAAATACTTATTTTACAGAGGAATTTACCAATGAATTCATTAAAAATCCTACAATGTGATTTCCTGGATTCTTTCCCCCCATTCTGTCTCTCATAGTTTAAGTGTACCTTGGATGAAAATTACAGGCCTCTCATCTTTTTAAGAAGGAGAACTTGCAAAATGTGTGGCTGACTAAATACTTTTTTGCCCCACTGTATATCATATTATTCCAATGCTTATGTACTTCATGTTGTAAATAATGGTTTGAGTAAATGAAATAAACAATGTATTTAATAATATTTTGCTTCAATTTTTTTATTTTCATCTAATCACAAAGCAGAGGTAAGAATATATCCATCACTTCTCTGCAGCTTCATGTCTTCTATTATGAGCCACATGGAATACTTTCATTTCTAAGAAATAGGAAATCAGTCATGTCATTTAACATCAACAGCAGTAAAACAAATATGTTTATGTGTGCAACAAGTAAAGAGAAGCTGCTGTTAGTTAATAAATATGTGGAATTCAGACAGACTCGAGCAATGCTTATTAAATATATATGAAAATAAAGGACACAAATAAAATAAAATTCTGAAACTAAGATGCAAAATAGTGCAAGATAAAGGGGTAAAATATATACTACCACAATTTAAATAAAATAATATAAATGTGTCAACACTGTATTGCAAATACATAAACTGTTTACAGCAATATAATAAGTATATGCATAATGAGAAGTACTGTATTGCACACAGTTGTGATCGTTTAAAAAAGAAAAGTGACAGAAAAAAGTGACAGAAGTGATGAGCTCTAGAGTTCTCTGCTGCTGAGACCGGACCGCCATTTATTTCGAAAAAAGACTCACTTGTCATGCACGCTGTGCATCCTGGGATATGGTAGGGCTGGGCGATATGGCCAAAAAAGAAATCCCCGATTTTTTTTCACAAAAAAATCCGACAACTAGCCAAAAAGACAATATGGCAGGCCCCGCCATTGTAAACAGTGAAAATGTAACATACAATATTTCTTTAAACACAAGTTGAACATCTTGCTATTAGTAGATTGGAGGTAGTTCTGATAAAGTGCCAACAAAACATTCAACAGCATTAATTATCAGTGCATGAGAGCATAAGGCGTTTTTTTGTTGTGCTGTTTTAGTTTGAATATCCTCTTTCCTAAACATTCTTAGCCAGGAAGACAAGCTTGTCTACCACCTCTGGCTTTAGACATGCCCGGTGGCATGTAACAATGCCCCCCCCCCCACACTGAAAACCCTCTGAGGGTGCACTTGTTGCTGGGATTGAGAGGTATTTTTTTGCCAGGACACTTAGCCTAGGAAAATTCGGTTGTTGGCGCTTCCACCACTCAAGAGGATTGGTGTCTGGGTCTACCTCTACCTCTGAAAGATTTCAGCTCAGTCTATCTCTTCTGCCTCTGACTGGTTGGGAGATGACACTGGATTCTTTTTGAAGAAGGCCGCTAAAGTCATCTTTTTCTTGGATGGAGGCTGTGCATCTTCTTGGCGCACAGCCGTGCCAGGCTGCTGTGGTGTACTGTTGTTGGCAGGAGCAGGTAGAGACATCATCTCAGCAACAGCTCTTTTTTTGACTGGTTCCACCTTGTCTGGGTCAATGTAGGTTGTGCGGAACCTTGGGTCAACCAGTGAGGACATGTCCAAGAGTTAATATTTTACAGGGTCGCTGTATTTGTCGTCAAGGTACCGCATTCTTTTTCCTTTTATTGTTTTCGTGAGCTCTGCGTCTTCCTCCTCTGGCTGTAGGAGACTGGTTTTTAACAGATGCTCCATCTGTTCAAAACCAGTCTCCTACAGCCAGAGTCAAAAATACAACTGGTTTGATGTATGAAACACTAACATGAGACTCCCCGGAGAGTGCATCAGTGAATTCTTGGAGTGGTTTTACAGCTTTATTTATCGACTCCAACACATCCAGATCTTGCCAAGTGGGCACAAGATGGCGACTTTTCTTGTCCGAACCCAGGACACGGACTAGAGCCTTCTCCTGTTCGAGAAATCTCTCAATCATTCTTTGGCGTGAACCCCATCTGGTCGGGGACTCTGTTATCAGCTGATGAGTGGGTAGACCAAG
Source organism: Pseudochaenichthys georgianus (assembly GCF_902827115.2). Lineage (NCBI taxonomy): Eukaryota > Metazoa > Chordata > Actinopteri > Perciformes > Channichthyidae > Pseudochaenichthys > Pseudochaenichthys georgianus. The sequence goes on along the minus strand of NC_047511.1, from coordinate 8,602,056 downwards.
CTCTGCCTGTACTTCACTCATGTCTCTTCTTTTTTTCCAGCTGTAAGAAAAGGCAGACACAGCCTTTTTACATACCCCAATAGCACGATCGATCCGTGGGTCCTTCACACCATTCTCTGTAGTAAATGAAGAATATATAATCAAAACACATTTTAGTGGAACATACCACAACATTCACAAACTTGTCTTGCTTCAATTTCTGCAAAATATTAATTTACAAAGGACACACACACACACACACACACACACACACACACACGCACACACACACGGCATGTATACCATAATGATTAGATATTTAGTTATTTATTCATACACATTTTGTCAAAATATTGGCTTGATATAATGCATTAATTACATGATGCATTAATTAGACTGTCTTGCGAATGGGAAAAATGTCACTTTGTAGTGAATGTGAGATTCATAATTCACCATCATCTTTCAGTGTTTCATGTTTTACATGCACAGTCGTGATGTTGTACGTTTAGCTGTTAAGTGACCACGGCCCCTTTAAGACGAGCGGTATGTCTTTCATGTCATTCACAGAAATAAACGACTCACGCACTTGTGTGGTCAACGTGAGAAATAGTTTTGCCTCATTCTTCATGCAATTTCCACAACTTGATGCATAGCCATTAGACTTACTTACCGATAGCATTGTATAATCTGTGTCTAAAGCACTGGAGGTTGGGCCACGCATTGTCCTTCAGAGCTTTAATCATGTTGCTGCCGCTGTCAGTAGTCATGCAAATGAGTCGGTCTTTGGCAAGGTTCCATGAGTTTAGGGCATCTTTTAGCCCCTGGGCTATAATTTCACCTGCGTGGTCCTCTGGAAAGCTCCGCAGAGTCCAGTCGTTGTTAATAAAGTGCACAGTAAGACTCATATACGGCTGCATCGTCCGAATCGACCATAAATCTGTGGTGGCAGAATAAAAGGACACCTCTTCCAACTCCTTTGCGACTCGTTGTCTTGTGCTATTATATAGCTGAGGCAACTTCGGAAAAGAACTTTCGGCTTGGTAACACATACCTGGGGTCCAAAACTTTAATCATGTTAATAAACCCTGGCTTTTCCAACATATATATTGGCACCATATCCTTTGCTATATACATACCGACCGCATCTGTAATGGCTTTCCAGCGGGCCAAAATCTTGTCATATGGGATGCAGTTTGAAAATGTTTGTGTTACGGTGGACTGTATTTTGGCGGCTGTGCGTGAGGTGCTTGTAGTGCCGCGGTCCTTTTCATTCCGCTGCGCGCAACATTTCTCCCATTCAGCAGGATGCTTTTGTTTGAGGTGCTGCAGTCAATTTGTCGTACTGGGCAAAGGAGAAGTGTTCACTAACACAGATTTAAACACATTTGTGAACAATAGACATTTTGTGTACATAGAAAATGTCTTGGATCTTTGATTTCAGCTCATGGAAAATGGGAGCAAAAAAAAAAGTGTTTATATTGAGCTAAAGGTTAGCACAGGAATTGAGTGGTGTAAAGTAACTAAGAACATTTACTCAGGTACTGTACTTAAGTACAATTTTGAGGGACTTGTACTTTACTTAGGTTTACCATTTTATGCTACTTTGTACTTATATTTAAGAGGTAAATACTGTACATTTATGTAATACCTTTAGTTACTTTGCAGATTTGGATTAATGATGGGAAATATAATCAACACTTAAATCAGACTTTACTTACACCTGGATTCAATTCACATGTTACCCAGCAGTAAATGAAGCAATTCAAAGTTCCAACATTAACAGCTCCGATAAACACATCCAAACATCAATAATTATCATCAAAACACATAATATAAATGATTGTGAAATTGGCAAATGTGCATAACGAGTTTACTTGATGTACTATAAGTATATTTTGATGCCAATACTTTTGAGAAATATTTTGAATACAGGACTTTTACTTAAGAAGTATTCCTACACTTTGGTATTTATGATTATACTTAAGTGCTAGATGTGAGTATTTCATCCACCACTGATTCCACATCACAACTTAATTGCTTATCTATCTACAGTTTCAAATGCACTGTAAGGCGACCTTGGGTGTCCTGAAAGGCGCCTCGAAATAAAATGTATTATTATTATTATTAAAGTATCTGTTAAACTGTGTCTATGAATCTATACAAAATGTGATAAATATCATTAAATGTAGACATTCGTTGTGTTTTACAGGCAAGCCCATATTTTCCGTTGACATCCACCCTGATGGGACAAAATTTGCAACCGGGGGCCAAGGTAAGACCCGTACCTGTGCACATCCTCTGGCGCTGAAGTTGATTTTTGTCTTTAGATGGTGTCCAATACTTGTTGTAGCACTAAGGCGAAAGAAGTATACTGTGTTTTTGAATCTATGACTACATACTAAAAGTTTGCCTGCAGACTACAGTCTATAGGATTAAAAAAAATTAAACACAAAGATACATAAAGTCAACAATGTATGGGTTTTCATATTGGATTTGTTTTCAGGAGAGGATTCGGGCAAGGTGATGATCTGGAACATGGCGCCAGTCCTTAGAGAGGAGGATGAGAAGAATGAGAATATTCCCAAAATGCTTTGCCAGATGGATAATCACCTAGGTAACCAGCCTTACCACTATTCGCTTTCCAGTTGATTCTAATGGAGTGGTGCCGAGTCCTAAAACCCGGAAATAACTTTGTTCTCTGACATAATAGACTTCATTAATTACGCCTCTCACGAATATCCAAAGCTTTTATGTGTCATTTAAACGGCGGTTGCTAACAAGTGACTAAAGTACAACACGTCATCATGCAACACATCGCCTTGGTGGTGATGCACACCATGCGACCGTGATGTAGTTGGTTTATACCCTAGCTTTATCTTTTTACTTCTGGCGATTGCAATTACGCTTTAAAAATTACATGGTGGCATTAAAATGTAGAGTTTATCCCACTGAAGAAAACGTTTTAGGCATCATAAACATGTGCTTGCCAAAGAGCTTTTATTCTGCATTATACCGAAGTCCAATCCAGTAATCCCACTGCTTTTTTCCATAAACTTGTGCTTTTAGGATACTCATTATTATACTTTGAACGACACTTGTAACCACAAATTCGAAAAACACAGTTACAGCTTCTATAGTGAAAAATATTAACAGCCAAGACGGAGGTATGGTTTTTTAAGATTGCTTTAAGCGCTACCCATCGGTCCGAAAAAGCCAAGCTATACTCCCCCTTTAGATCTGCACTAACGACAGGACCATTTTAAAATACAAATAAATGTTGTTAGAGATGACAACATAACAACAGGATTCACTGTATGAGTACTACAAGTCACTTAAAGGTGGGGTAGGTAAGTTTGAGAAACCGGCTCGAGATACACTTTTTGTTATATTCCATGGAATGCACTTAACATCCCGATAGCAATGAATATCTGAAGTGCTTTGACAAAAAAGCCATAAAAAAATGCATCTGTGGAAGCCGTGGCGCTGTAAAAAGCACGACCAATCATCTGAGCCGGCCCGGCTAAAGTAACTGGATGGCCTACCTGCCTGTCAGCCTTCCATCTGTGCACAAACAGCAAGTGGCAGATTTCTTCCGCCTGTGTATTTTCAAATTCTAGCGCACTCGAACTGGTTTCTCCAAAATTACATTAAAGGTCACATGTCATGGCCATTTCCACTGATCATAATTCCATTGTTGAGGTCTAATAGAATAGATTTATACTGTGCAATTTTCCAAACTCACATTGGTTTCGCATACAGCATCTCTGTAAAGTATGTGTATTCAGCAGTATTCACTCTCTCCACTAAACGGCTCGTTGCAGCTCTTGCCCCCCCCCCCCCTCCCTGTGAGCCCAGTGTGCTCCGATTGGTCGGGACCAGTCGGGACGTTGTGAATCGCGCTGAGCTCCGTGGAGGTGTGATTTCCTTGTTTAGTGATGCACAGCGAAACACAGCCAAACTCACCCTGAGCACACACAAAGTCACAGCCGAAGTCAAAACAATAAGTGTGGCTTGATATTGAGAAAGAAAAAGGTTGATAAACGCTGTGAGAATGGGTCTACAGAGAGAATTTTGCCGCGATCCCAACTGTCTGTTATCAGCCTGCAGCCAGGGAGGAGAGATCAGCAGAGCTGCTTGCACTGAGTGTGTGAGGAAGTCCGTGGATTGGTCAATTTGGACCAATCAGCGGGGGCTTAACGTAACGGCTCCGCGGACGTAACGTAACGGCTCCACGGATTGGTCCATTTCGTTCCGGGGACGACATGACATCATGATGTCCCCGGAAGAATCAAATGGACAGTGACGTATCTCCAACGAGGCGTTTTGGGGAGGTATTTTCTGTTTTAGAGTTTTACTCCCTACATGGTGTACTTTGAGGGTTTTGACTCTGCAGACCGTTTATATGCATAAAAACCTTCATAACACACAAGGGGATGGGCAATAACCGGAAAAGCATGACATGTCACCTTTAAAACAGCATTGAAGTGTTTCTAAGACTCTTTGGATAAAAGTGTCAGTTAAATGACATTTAATGTAATGTAGTGTAGCTTCTGGGTCGGTCTAGAAAAATAAGACATCACACTATAAGGGTTTGAATCTTTTTCTGTTTTTATTCACCACTGACTACTATTGCTGCTCTGAGTGAAGCAGCAGCAGACTGTGTTCATACGTGTGGGGTTGTGTTCCATATAAATGTGCAAGCAGTTAGATTTAATAATAGGAAATTCTTGCAGGCCCTATTAATGCCCAATATAAAGGACTGCCTCGTCAGCACAAATCCCTACAAGTTAAAGGGGGCCTGTCATGCAAAATGCACTTTTGTACGTCTTTTTTACATGAATGTGTCCCTGGTGTGTCAGGGAACTCACCAATACCTCATTCACACCAACGGTGTTTCAGGGCCGGTTCGGAGCTGGAGCTTGAAAAGCACCGGGTTTTCCTGTTCACACCGCAGCGGAGCAGCCTCTTAGCTCCGCAATCTGGTTCGTTTCGAGCACCAAAAAATTGTCCGGCCAGAGCAAAAGCACCACATACGTCACGCTTATGTCGAGGCGGGGGCAGGGGTGGGATCAACTCCTGAACAACAACAAAAAGCCGGCGTTGTATCCAGTTTGTACACAACGATGGAGCAACTTAACAAGCAGCAGTGGTCCACTGAAGAGACCAGCTACCTACTGGGAATCTGGTCTTCCGAAGAGGTACAGAGGAAGCTGGAGCACAATCGGCCATTGTTGTTGTTGTCGGTGTCAGCTGTGAGGGGTTTCCGCGCGGTTTGGCTTTATGAAGCAGGCACGCAAACGGTTACGTCATGACGCAATCGATGACGCAGCACCAGTCGGACTCTGGGCAGTGTGAAAAGAGCCGGAGCTAAACCGAAGAACCGGTTCTGAACCTGAAAAGCTCTAGCACGCAGCTTGAACCGGAGTTGCGTTGGTGTGAATGAGGTACAAGTGTCAGAAAACACAACCCTCTCTCTTTTCCTCCATACCCAAATCTCTAAAAACGGGGCTGCAACGGAGCTGATACAGATTTGAATTGTTCTGACGTCAGAAAAGGGGTGCTCCGCCTATATGGGTGACTGTCCACCTGTCCGTGCGGCAGAGTTTCAGTTAGATTTTTTTTGCCGGTCAACATGTCCGTTAAAGTTGAAATCTTCCGGACAAAATTAGAAAAGTGCCGGTCAAAGGTCTTCTTTGTTATTTATTGAGCTTTAAAACAATATAAGAATAATAATCATATAAGAATAATAGGACGTAGCCTCTCTTTTCCTCCCCCTCTGATCAGAGCACGCTCCCCTCTCCTGCAGGGGGGCGTGGTCAGCTGCAGCTCATTTGCACTAAAGCTACGTCACAGAATCAGCCCTTGCAAAAACAGGGCTGGAAAAGAGCAAATAGAGCGAAATGAGGCATGGCTAAAATGCATGATCTGTTTGGTATTTTGAAAAAAAAACTTCACAGACATGTTTTATATAGGTATGGCCCTACAATATATGTTTCAAATATAGCATGATAGGTCCACTTTACATTTACAAGTGTTTGTGTGTCTCTGCAGCTTGTGTGAACTGTGTGCGCTGGTCCAACAACGGGCTGTACCTGGCATCAGGAGGAGACGACAAGCTGGTCATGGTGTGGAAGAGAGCTGCGTATGTACACACACACTCACTCTCTCTCTCTCTCACTCTCACTCTCACTCACACACACACGAGTAAATACAGATGATGTTCTTGCTGTTACAGGTTCAATCTTAGATACGTTTAAAGTATTTCTTAACCACATACCCCTTTTTTTGGGGGTAATTAAATGTAAAGACCTGTGCCGTCAGTGTTTTTCAAATCAATAATATTAATAATCTATAAAGAATTGTCAGTTGTTTGTTGTATTTCTCTAGGTAAATACTAGCTTATCCTATAAATTGGAAGGATAAATAAAAGGATCTTTAAATTAGATGTAACGAAACGTGTATTGTATGTAATGTATTTATCACCTTTCATAAGCGGGTTAGAAAGTGCTTCAGCAATAATCAGGGTGTCCGCGGGATCTTAAAAAGTATTAGAAGTTGATAAATCAATTTAGCGAAAATTAAGGCTATTAAAAAGTATTAAACGGCATTTTCCAGGGTATTAAGAAGGTCCACAGCAACGACAACATGAAACACCCTTTAATTTACTGAAACAACATGTCGGGAAACCCCCTCAAGGCGGCCCCATGCATCGCGTGCCATAAAATGCTGCTTCTTATTTTAAGTTTTGTTGCCTTGCTCCGCTCTGTGGGGGGGTGGGGGGGGTGTTTATCTGATGGTGGACTACCTGAGAGATATACAGCATGAGAACACGCCGTCCACCGCGGAGAATAAACAGAAGGGCTACCATGCTCCGGGGTCTTCTTCGCTGCTTTTGGTGTATTTTGTGGCGGCAGCAGCAGCGCCACTTACAGGCCTGGCATATGTACTACAGCGTTTCCAGCATTTCCAGCGGTCTAGTGTGAACGGACACGTTAATGAATCGAATGCGTGTGAACGGAAGACTTTTTTGCGTTTGCGTTTTACTGTATGCGTCCTCGTGGGGCCGGGGTCTAAGCCAAACTATATCCGGTCACAGAGATCTGCTATTTTAAAGTAAGGTCAACACATATAGACCCTAAATATAGTCTATATTAAGAACGAGAAAAGTCTTAACATATATATCGTTTTTTGTAAACATATGACAAATGTGTGAGGGTGATGACGTCAGAGCATCGTCCTCTGTGCCGGGCTTAGCCCCGGACAGCCCCAGCCCAATTTAACCCCTGGGTATTTGTGAGGGAGCTCCTATATGGCATTACCTCAATGTAACCGGTTAGAACTCGAAGTTGCGATGAAGTCTTAAAATGTATGGAAAGGGTCTTAAAAAAGGTCTTAAAAGGTATTAAATTTGACTTCAGAATTCCTGCATATACCCTGATAATACAAAATAACCTCAACCCCCACCCCCATTATAAAACACACATCCAACAAAGTTAACACAAGAAAGTGATTTCATAAAAATATGATTTTAGTAGTGATTTATAAGAAATCCGTGAGGCCATATTGACACTGTGTGTTTTACTATGTAGATTCATCGGTCCGAGCACAGTGTTCGGGTCGAGCAGTAAGCTGGCCAACGTGGAGCAGTGGAGGTGTGTCACCATCCTGAGGAACCACACCGGAGGTAATACACAAAACACAATTAAATATATGTACTCGAACACAATACTTCCAAGAATGCATTAAATAATTGAAGCAAGCGGCGAAAACCCACAGTAACACAAAATAAACCACATTAAGACACATCACAGACCTTCTGTATTACTCACTGATATCTTAACTGTTGTGCTGCTGCTAGATATTCCCGGCCTCTGTTAGAAGGTGTAGGTGACCGACGGATGATGAAGAATGGCTGTCCATAGTCTGTTACCAATTGTATTAATTCTTCAGTATGAAGAGTAGGAAATGAACATGTAGAATATGTGTGGTAACTGTAATGCAAAGATAAAGCAGGGAAAAAAATACCTTTTTATAGTAAGGGGATGGCAAGTAGCAATGTTTTGGGTTTTCCACCTCAACACACAGTAAATCAGCTGGCCTATGCTGCCCTCTATTGGCCACATGCCGATATAGAATAGCGGTGTAAATGTAGGATTACTACCCATTACCAATGGTCATTAACTCACAAGTAATCACACATAATCAAATAAGAAAAATGTAGTCTATGGAATGACGAAAATGTGTGAGCAAAAATTGGCTCTGCACTTAACTTAACTGTACGTTATGCAAGCAAAGGGTGAACATGTTGAGTCCACTCCCCGTGTTGCCTCGCGGTCTGCATGGCTTGCTTAGTGGCTGTTGCTAACTGCCATATGTTGCACAGTAAGTGCTGTATATAGAACAGAAATTCACCGACTGAAGTGTCAATATAAAAATGTATTTTGCCATGAATGCAAACGCATTTCCACAAGACAAAAAACAAAGCTAGTGACTCTCAGTCAACAGTCCGACACTGCATGTATTTGCAATCCAGTACTTAACAGGTGCGGTATGGATGAGTCCATTAATGCTTCTGCAATGGAGATAATGTGGAAAAGTCCAAGTTTCTGGAACAGCGGGGGGTTTATACAGTGTGTGTTTTTGTTTATAGATGTGATGGACGTGGCGTGGTCTCCTCATGACGTGTGGCTGGCCTCCTGCAGCGTGGACAACACCATCGTCATCTGGAACGCTCGCAAATTTCCAGGTAGGACAATTCCCAGAGCTGACCCCGTCTGCAGCCTCAAAGCTGGAAACTATTTCTTTATTTTTAGGATAATAAAAAGAAAACATGTTCCACAGAGCAGCAAGACGTTTCCCTTATTCTTGTCGGTCTTCTGTGTGTCCCCAGAGATGGTGACATGTCTGCGAGGACACACTGGGCTGGTTAAAGGTCTGACGTGGGACCCGGTGGGGAAATACATCGCCTCCCAGGCCGACGACCACAGCCTCAGAGTGTGGAGGACAATGGACTGGCAGATGGAGGCCAACGTCACCAAACCCTTCAGCGAGGTACAGAAACTCGTGAGCTGTGTGTGATGGTGTTGTTGGAGCAGGTGGTTGACTATGAAAGGTGGACTTTACAACTTATTAACTTGGTTTTTATTTCTGTTTAATTATACAAATAACTATGCCCACTTTTCGCACAAGTTTTTTGAATTTTCATTCGGCTGTATCGACGAACTAATTCATTGGATGAAAACCTCAAACTTTATTTCCCAAATATATTTGATAATAGCAGGAAACCTAGGAAACACTGGAGTGTGTCACTGCCAGTTTGGGAACCCACCCACAGCACAGTCATAATCCCTAGATTGACACCAGCTTTATGATATTTGAAGCGTAAGTGCACCAGAATAAAAGGCTAACGCTAGCCTATAAACAAACTGTATCACAGTTGCATGGCTGCGAATCACCACTATTAAGCTAAAGGCGGTTCGTGTTCAGCATGATAACGTTTAGAAGTCCCAATCAGTTACTTGTGAGCAACCTCTTTTTTGATCACACGGAAGCTTCACACATTCACCGGTGGGGTATTTACTGACATATTTAATGTCGTAGAACAAAACGTGAACATTTCTACAGCTTGTGTTAAACACAGATCTTATTTCAGGTATCCAAAAAAAAAAAATACTAACTAATTTCCAGGTTTAAGGACTCATTCCATCACATAGAAACAACTCTAGTTTTGTATGTAAGTGTTTACCCAATTTGCCTCGTCTGTGCATTCACACACACCCACAGTTCACCAATGAGGGTTTGAATAATGTTCTCTGGTCTCTCTCGGTGTGTCAGTGTGGTGGGACGACCCACGTCCTGCGTCTGTCCTGGTCTCCAGACGGTCAGTATCTGGTGTCGGCTCACGCCATGAACAACTCCGGGCCCACCGCTCAGATCGTGGAGAGAGATGGCTGGAAAACGAATATGGACTTCGTCGGCCACCGTAAAGCTGTCACGGTGGTGGTAAGAACGTTTTAGCCACATTATCAGACTTTTAAATGTAAATAAATCGTATCTGCTACTTGAAAATATTTGGTTTCTTTCTCTGTAGAAATTTAACCCAAAGATCTTTAAGAAGAAGCAGAAAAACGGCAGCGCTCAAAAACCCGGGTGTCCGTACTGCTGCTGCGCTGTCGGCAGCAAAGACCGGTCGCTCTCCGTCTGGGTATGTTCACACTTTGGTTAATGTTATAAAATGGCAATATGTTTAAATCGGTACCAGGGATTCCTGAGTCAAGCTACAGATTTTTCGGCTTGCTTTTGTTTAGAGCTGCACAATTAATAGATGATTTATTTTTTTACCCCAATTTGCAGTATGAACAATATTTGTCAAAGGGAAAATATGATTTTTAAATTACATCTGTGGTGTTGCAGGGAAGTCCCGGTCTAAACACAGCACCCCACAGATCCTCTTAAAAATCACACCGTCTTTATTTGGATCCAATGATTAGGAGCATTGTCTACTTTTACTTGGGTCCACACACGTTAAAAAAAATTAACATTTACACCCTGTTGCCAGATAAACAATAACAAACAAAACAGCTAATGTCGTGTTATTAACAGTCAAGTATGGAAGTACGTTGCAAACACGCTAAAACGGCCCAAAACACTTCCATTAAAAGATACGCACTGCAGTTTAAAAAAATGATGTCGATGGGAAAACGCAAATGTGCCGAAACACATGCAAGAGCCATCCGTCAACCGAGGACACGTTTGCTAAAAGCGCTGCATAAACGAAACGCTGCAAGAAGCTTAAAACAAAAACAAACGGTGGGACGCTAAAAAGTGACGCACACAGCTGGGACCGGAGCGCTTGTTGATGATCTGGGATTATATGGTGTCACTGTTGGCAGAGTTAGCTGTTTCGTAATTGTACATTTTGTCAGTATATTTAAAATGACTATGTTAGCTACGTTAGCTAGCTAGCTTGCAGCAGATCTGCAATAAAATCTAAAGGAATCATGCGATCACATTGTTAAACTAAGACAATTAAACTTACATTTTTGGTAGCCTTCAAATGACAGGGTTTAAACAAAATGTATGGACATGCAAGAAAAAAAATCATTAATAATTTCAATATCCATTTAATGAATAAAGCTTCAAACTATTTGGTTCAGCCCTAGTATTTTATTTAAATGATTTTGCAGTATATAGATCCTAAATATGTAAAAGTAACAAGTTAGATTCTAAAGCTTTCTGTCCGATGCTCTTCCTCAGCTGACCTCTCTGAAGCGCCCTCTGGTGGTCATCCATGATCTGTTTGATAAATCGATTATGGACATATCCTGGTGAGTTGGTGTGGTGTTCAAGGGGTCACAGGTTCAAACCCCACTGCAGTCAGCATGTCGTTGTGTCCCTGAGACACGTCACCCTAAATTGCTCCTGTGGGGATTGTCCACAGTATTGAGTGTGTGAGTTGCTTTGGATAAAAGCATCTAACAAGTGACATGTAGTGTGTGTGTGTGTGTGTGTGTGTGTGTGTGTGTGTGTGTGTGTGTGTGTGTGTGTGTGTGTGTGTGTGTGTGTGTGTGTGTGTGTGTGTGTGTGTGTGTGTGTGTGTGTGTGTGTGTGTGTGTGTGTGTGTGTGTGTGTGTGTGTGTGTGTGTGTGTGTGTGTGTGTGTGTGTGTGTGTGTGTGTGTGTGTGTGTGTGTGTGTGTGTGTGTGTGTGTGTGTGTGTGTGTGTGTGTGTGTGTGTCAGGACTCTGACAGGTCTGGGGATGTTGGTGTGTTCGATGGACGGCACTGTGGCCTACCTGGACTTCTCACTGGATGAACTGGGAGACCCGCTAAACGAGGAGGAGAAGGTTAGACACTCGTCATGGAATCACATCTGGCTGCAAACACCAACTTAGTTCTTTGCCTTAACAGAGTGGTGCAGGCATGACGTATTTTTGTAGGCTGGCTCGCAAACTCATTCCCAGGTTTTAGGACTCATGCTTAATTTATAAACAAAAACAAATAACTTGAATTAATCTAGATTAAGCCTTTGTGGAACTTTGCTGTTTTTTTTTCTTTTTCCGTTGACTGTTACAAAAATAAAGTTAAACAACAAAACATCTTGGTTTTGCCTTAAAATGTAAGTTGTTTTCTATCAAGAGAAGCAAGCTGCTATAATACACATTTCAGTTCTAGCAGCAGGTTGTAAAAATGGTTTTAAGGCCACCCATAATGCTTTTTGGGGTTTTCCCTTTAAGGTATTGTGTTGTACTGTAATGGTCAGTAAAGGCTACAATCCCAAAGAGTGTCTCTCTCTCTCCCACACACACTAGTGGGCTTTTATTAGGACACCCAAAATCAATCAATATCATTTATCAATATGTTTTCTATGCACCAAACCAAAGAGAAATGAACCTGCCCAACCTTGTTACGTCGGCTTTTATTTCCCTTCCTTTCTTTTGTCTCTACTTTGTTCTCTTGTTGGATGCTGTCCTTTCCTCCATCATTCTATCAAGCCCGAATAAGAACAATGTCCTGTCATTTCTCTGACGTACAGAACAGCATCCATCAGAACATCTACGGTAAGAGTCTGGCTATAACCAGCACAGAGGCTCAGCTCTCCACCACCATCATCGAGAACCCTGAGATGCTCAAATACCAGCAGGAGCGCCAGAACTCAATCCAGGCCAACTCAGGGCTGGGCAGCGCCGGGCCTGAATCCTCGGCCCCTAAGCTCAACAGCATGATGAACGGAGAGTCTCTCGAGGACATCAGGAAGGTGGGACACTAGATTTAAACTTCCAACAAGCTGCACACAGTGTTCAGTTGGTTCAGGATAAAAACTAAGATTTTCATTGAATTCATCTTATTATTTCTTCATTTGTCTGATTTTCATACAAATATTTAAAAAAAATATATATTCACAAAATCAAGTTTCAGAAAATGCAAAGATTCATAAAATAAAAAAACACACAATTTTATATAAATCCTATTTGTATCCAAATCTATTTACAACTTTGGGTTAAAGGGGCCCTATTACATCTTTTGGAGTTTTCTTTGTATGTCAATGGTCTGCAAAGACAACGTTCCCTCCAGAGGACGCTTCTCTCCCAAATGTTTATATTTAGATAGACAATACAGAGAGATTAGGTAAAGATTATAAAAACGTTTTAGAAATAAAAGATAAATATCAATGGCTTTCAGGGCTGTATTTTCAATGGTTGGCAAAATACATATTTTTGGTGCTTACCTTTTCTTGTACTTATGTTGTTGTCTTCAGACCCTCCTGAAGAAACAGGTTGAGACGAGAACTGCAGACGGACGAAGACGAATCACACCGCTCTGCATTGCTCAGCTGGACACCGGGTAGGGAAACGATCGTGTACACTTAAAGATATACATATATGTATACGTGTGTGTGTATATACACACACATACATATATATATATATACACACACACCATTTATTGTTGAGTAAATGTAGAAACCTTAAGTGCAAAATAAACAATTTAACATTTCCCATTTATGCAAAAATGCCAAACATTTAATAATTAAAATATATATATATATATTTTTTTTAAAGTGGATGATTGTGTACATTTGTTAAAAATACTAATACTATTGTGGAAATACATTGTCCATTCTGTCAAAGTTATTATTGTCTAACTCCCTTATGGGCCTCCTCACTGAGAGCTGTGCACTCGGCACGTTTAGAAACATGCCGAGGAGAAAGCTCACCAAACAGTTTCTCTTTCTGTGCAGGGATTTCTCTCCCGCCCTGTTCAACAGCGCTCCCATCCTGCCGTCGGGCTCCTCCATGTCCAACCAGCTCACCTCCCAGCTCAGCTCAGACTCCAGCCCCGGACAGGCCTCTTCTCTGGGGCTTCGGCCCATCCACGACCCCATGCTCACCTCGCCTCCACCCAACAGCGCCACAAAGGGCCTGGAGGACGGGTACGAGCTTTTTTCTCTTTTCTTGTTTTTTTTGTATGTGCTTGTTCAATTCCTAACTGGAAAGCTCGCTCTTTTGAACACATACATGCAACAAAACAAAACAAATGATCAGTTTATAATGTGATGCTATTGCACTATTTCTTAATGCTCTTTATGTTTTTCATGTTTTTAAAGAACTTTGAATGTGTGTGTATATATATATCTCATTTAACTTTCCTTGCATTATATGCTGCTTTGGTTATCTCACACACTGTTTCCTTCAGACCCAAAAGCAGAACACTCTATTCATACTGTGAGAACTGGGTTTCTGGTGGCTTCCCCAATCCAGTCTTAACCCTCTTGTCATGTTTTGGTCAAATCTGACCGATTCATTACTTCCATTAATTGTAGTAGTAATAATAATAATAATAATAATAATAAATTATATTTCTATAGCGCTTTTCTTGAACCCAAAGATGCTTTACATTTGGGAAGGAGGGTAGACAAACGAAACAAAAACAAAAGCACAAAGAAACAAAACAAAACAGAAAAGCAGTCAGGAGGAAGTTGATTGAGAGGGGGCGGTTTGAGGCGGGACTGGAACAGGATGAGGGACTCAGACTCACGGAGGTCTTGGGGGAGGGAGTTCCAGAGTTTTTTTTTTTTACAGAATTGTAAAGTTGTGTTTTTCATTTGATTGCTTCGAGGCCTTATGATATCCTCCAAAGTAGACATTTGAAGATAAAAAGAAAATGCTGATCACTGTGTAGTCAACTTGTAACACCTATGATGTTTATTATTTCTGGTCAAAAGCGACTGCCATAGGAAATGAATTGGTAACCCTAGATGATATTCCTCCATCAGCTAGTACACACCCACATTTGACACATTGTCTGTGTCTAGTCTTTGTAGGTATTCGTGTAAACCCGTACTCTGAGACATGGTTTGCAGCTTATAAGTGTGCTAAATACAATTTGGTGAAGATGAATGTTTTTGTGCTAATGTAAGAGCCGTTAAAACAGACCAAACATCAAAGTAAGGAAGGAGAAACAAGCATGACAGGAGGGTTCATGTCTGTTTCCTTGCATTCCAGTCTGAAGTCCAGTCTGCTGCTCACTTCTGCCTCCAAGATCGAGCCGATGAAAGCTTTGGACTCGAGGTTCACGGAGAGGTCAAAGGCCACAACGGGGGTCACGGCCGTCATATCCTCCATCTCTGGACTCATGCCTCTGGACAGGTGATTGACTCAAGTGGTACAGTGTGAGGTTAAGAAAAAGCTCAAAGATGACATACAAAACCAAATCTTGACTTATTTGTATCGTCAACCAGCAGGCCCAAAGACGGCCTGTCCTCTCTGAAAGACTTGAAATCCAAAGACGACACCAGCAGCGACAGCGAAGACAAAATGGCCTCGATCAACAAAAACCTGATGTTGGGCAAGAGGAAACCCGAGCTGCTGATCGATGCAGGAGAGGTGGTGGAGAAGAGGAAGAAGGGACGGCCCAGGAAAGACAAGATGGCTGCACCCACCGCCCAACCATTCCCTCAGGTAACGAGATGGAGGGAAAGAGTGAAAAGATTGAGATTACAAATTAACTTGTTAATCAATGAGAACGAAGAGAACATTCATTTCTTTTATAAAAAAAACCATGATTAAACCCTTTTCCTGTCAGATGACTCTCAGCGCAGAGCGGGAGCCAAGCAGGGTGGCAGCGCCTCCCCCTCCTGTCGCTGCTCTCAAACTGCCAACACCCAGTATAAAGAAGACCTTCAGTCTGCAGGTAACGTGTGTGTGTGTGTGTGTGTGTGTGTGTGTGTGTGTGTGTGTGTGTGTGTGTGTGTGTGTGTGTGTGTGTGTGTGTGTGTGTGTGTGTGTGTGTGTGTGTGTGCTATTTCATATCTAGTTCCTTTGAAAGCAGCGTCACTTTAATCTCAATCGTAAGTCTTTGATCTGTACAAATTCTCCGCTCAGGCAATGCTTTATCTATAAACTTCAGTGTTTCCATAAAGCCGGTATATATCGGAATAATCAGTAGAAGTCCGGTAAAAATAATAATATGCTGTAAGCACAATTCAAAGTGTATTCAAAAAAGTATGAATGGACAAGTTGGCATCAATCAATCTATCAAAGTGTATACATCACACATGTTACATTTGTCTCGGGGGACTTTACAGGTTCGAGGTTCTTTGTGTCATACGAACATGGCTACAGTGTAGTTATGCTGATGAACATCTTGTGTCACAGGCTCCTCCAACAGAGCAACACAGAGACAGAAACAGAAAAATATAGTGCACGTAAATAGTAAATACAAGAAGAAAATAGTTTAAAAAAGTGAAATAGTGCAATAAGAGTCTCTATGCAAGTCATTGAAATATGATATATTAGTAATGGATAAATATGTTTGAAGTAGCAGCCAGATGAATATTGTGGATGTTGTTTCAACAGTTCAGTTGTTTAGCAGTCTTCTGGCCTGTGGGATGAAGCTGTCCCTGCATGGTGGTTTCAGTCCGGATGCTGCGGTAGCGCCTGCCAGACGGCAGCAGACAGAACAGTTTGTGGCTGGGGTGATGGGGGTC
The DNA here is from genome assembly GCF_902827115.2 of Pseudochaenichthys georgianus. Taxonomy (NCBI): domain Eukaryota; kingdom Metazoa; phylum Chordata; class Actinopteri; order Perciformes; family Channichthyidae; genus Pseudochaenichthys; species Pseudochaenichthys georgianus. The sequence continues at coordinate 8,585,590 of NC_047511.1, read as the reverse complement.
TTTGATCATCCTGAGGGCTTTCTTCCTGAGCCGCTGGGTGTAGAGGTCCTCCATGGATGGCAGCTCCGTCCTGGTGACGTGCTGTGCAGCTTTCACCAGCCTCTGTAGAGCCTTACGATTGAGGGCGGTGCAGCTGCCGTACCAGGCCGTGATGCAGCCAGTCAGGATGCTCTCTATGGAGCACCTGTAGAAGGTCAGGATCCTCTCTAGGGTGCACCTGTAGAAGGTCAGGATGCTCTCTATGGAGCACCTGTAGAAGGTCAGGATGCTCTCTATGGAGCACCTGTAGAAGGTCAGGATCCTCTCTATGGTGCACCTGTAGAAGGTCAGGATCCTCTCTAGGGTGCACCTGTAGAAGGTCAGGATCCTCTCTATGGAGCACCTGTAGAAGGTCAGGATGCTCTCTATGGTGCACCTGTAGAAGGTCAGGATCCTCTCTATGGTGCACCTGTAGAAGGTCAGGATCCTCTCTAGGGTGCACCTGTAGAAGGTCAGGATCCTCTCTATGGAGCACCTGTAGAAGGTCAGGATGCTCTCTATGGTGCACCTGTAGAAGGTCAGGATGCTCTCTATGGAGCACCTGTAGAAGGTCAGGATGCTCTCTATGGAGCACCTGTAGAAGGTCAGGATCCTCTCTATGGTGCACCTGTAGAAGGTCAGGGTGCTCTCTAGGATGCACCTGTAGAAGGTCAGGATCCTCTCTATGGAGCACCTGTAGAAGGTCAGGGTGCTCTCTAGGATGCACCTGTAGAAGGTCAGGATCCTCTCTATGGAGCACCTGTAGAAGGTCAGGGTGCTCTCTAGGATGCACCTGTAGAAGGTCAGGATCCTCTCTATGGAGCACCTGTAGAAGGTCAGGATGCTCTCTATGGTGCACCTGTAGAAGGTCAGGATGCTCTCTAGGATGCACCTGTAGAAGGTCAGGATGCTCTCTATGGAGCACCTGTAGAAGGTCAGGATCCTCTCTATGGAGCACCTGTAGAAGGTCAGGATGCTCTCTATGGTGCACCTGTAGAAGGTCAGGATGCTCTCTAGGATGCACCTGTAGAAGGTCAGGATCCTCTCTATGGAGCACCTGTAGAAGGTCAGGATCCTCTCTATGGAGTACCTGTAGAAGGTCAGGATGCTCTCTAGGGTGCACCTGTAGAAGGTCAGGATCCTCTCTATGGAGCACCTGTAGAAGGTCAGGATCCTCTCTATCGAGCACATGTAGAAGGTCAGGATCCTCTCTATCGAGCACATGTAGAAGGTCAGCATCCTCTCTAGGATGCACCTGTAGAAGGTCAGGATGCTCTCTATGGAGCACCTGTAGAAGGTCAGGATGCTCTCTAGGATGCACCTGTAGAAGGTCAGGATGCTCTCTAGGATGCACCTGTAGAAGGTCAGGATCCTCTCTAGGGAGCACCTGTAGAAGGTCAGGATGCTCTCTAGGATGCACCTGTAGAAGGTCAGGATGCTCTCTAGGATGCACCTGTAGAAGGTCAGGATCCTCTCTAGGGTGCACCTGTAGAAGGTCAGGATGCTCTCTATGGAGCACCTGTAGAAGGTCAGGATGCTCTCTATGGAGCACCTGTAGAAGGTCAGGATCCTCTCTATGGAGCACCTGTAGAAGGTCAGGATGCTCTCTAGGATGCACCTGTAGAAGGTCAGGATGCTCTCTAGGATGCACCTGTAGAAGGTCAGGATCCTCTCTATGGAGTACCTGTAGAAGGTCAGGGTGCTCTCTAGGGTGCACCTGTAGAAGGTCAGGATCCTCTCTATGGAGCACCTGTAGAAGGTCAGGATGCTCTCTAGGGAGCACCTGTAGAAGGTCAGGATCCTCTCTAGGATGCACCTGTAGAAGGTCAGGATCCTCTCTATGGAGCACCTGTAGAAGGTCAGGATGCTCTCTAGGGAGCACCTGTAGAAGGTCAGGATCCTCTCTAGGATGCACCTGTAGAAGGTCAGGATCCTCTCTATGGAGCACCTGTAGACGGTCAGGATGCTCTCTAGGATGCACCTGTAGAAGGTCAGGATCCTCTCTAGGATGCACCTGTAGAAGGTCAGGATGCTCTCTATGGAGCACCTGTAGAAGGCCAGGATCCTCTCTAGGGTGCACCTGTAGAAGGTCAGGATCCTCTCTATGGAGCACCTGTAGAAGGTCAGGATGCTCTCTAGGGAGCACCTGTAGAAGGTCAGGATCCTCTCTATGATGCACCTGTAGAAGGTCAGGATCCTCTCTATGGTGCACCTGTAGAAGGTCAGGATGCTCTCTATGGAGTACCTGTAGAAGGTCAGGATGCTCTCTAGGGTGCACCTGTAGAAGGTCAGGATCCTCTCTATGGAGCACCTGTAGAAGGTCAGGATCCTCTCTAGGATGCACCTGTAGAAGGTCAGGATGCTCTCTAGGGTGCACCTGTAGAAGGTCAGGATCCTCTCTATGGAGCACCTGTAGAAGGTCAGGATCCTCTCTAGGATGCACCTGTAGAAGGTCAGGATGCTCTCTATGGAGCACCTGTAGAAGGTCAGGATGCTCTCTAGGATGCACTTGTAGAAGGTCAGGATGCTCTCTAGGATGCACCTGTAGAAGGTCAGGATGCTCTCTAGGATGCACCTGTAGAAGGTCAGGATGCTCTCTAGGGTGCACCTGTAGAAGGTCAGGATGCTCTCTAGGGTGCACCTGTAGAAGGTCAGGATGCTCTCTAGGGTGCACCTGTAGAAGGTCAGGATGCTCTCTATGGAGCACCTGTAGAAGGTCAGGATGCTCTCGAGGATGCACCTGTAGAAGGTCAGGATCCTCTCTATGGAGCACCTGTAGAAGGTCAGGATGCTCTCTAGGATGCACCTGTAGAAGGTCAGGATCCTCTCTATGGAGCACCTGTAGAAGGTCAGGATCCTCTCTATGGAGCACCTGTAGAAGGTCAGGATGCTCTCTAGGATGCACCTGTAGAAGGTCAGGATGCTCTCTAGGATGCACCTGTAGAAGGTCAGGATCCTCTCTATGGAGCACCTGTAGAAGGTCAGGATCCTCTCTATGGAGCACCTGTAGAAGGTCAGGATCCTCTCTAGGATGCACCTGTAGAAGGTCAGGATGCTCTCTATGGAGCACCTGTAGAAGGTCAGGATGCTCTCTAGGATGCACCTGTAGAAGGTCAGGATGCTCTCTAGGGTGCACCTGTAGAAGGTCAGGATGCTCTCTAGGATGCACCTGTAGAAGGTCAGGATGCTCTCTATGGAGCACCTGTAGAAGGTCAGGATGCTCTCTAGGATGCACCTGTAGAAGGTCAGGATGCTCTCTAGGGTGCACCTGTAGAAGGTCAGGATGCTCTCTAGGATGCACCTGTAGAAGGTCAGGATGCTCTCTAGGGTGCATCTGTAGAAGGTCAGGATCCTCTCTATGGAGCACCTGTAGAAGGTCAGGATCCTCTCTATGGTGCACCTGTAGAAGGTCAGGATGCTCTCTAGGGTGCACCTGTAGAAGGTCAGGATGCTCTCTATGGTGCACCTGTAGAAGGTCAGGATGCTCTCTATGGAGCACCGGTAGAAGGTCAGGATGCTCTCTAGGGTGCACCTGTAGAAGGTCAGGATGCTCTCTATGGTGCACCTGTAGAAGGTCAGGATCCTCTCTAGGATGCACATGTAGAAGGTCAGGATGCTCTCTATGGTGCACCTGTAGAAGGTCAGGATCCTCTCTAGGATGCACCTGTAGAAGGTCAGGATGCTCTCTATGGTGCACCTGTAGAAGGTCAGGATCCTCTCTATGGTGCACCTGTAGAAGGTCAGGATCCTCTCTAGGATGCACCTGTAGAAGGTCAGGATCCTCTCTATGGTGCACCTGTAGAAGGTCAGGATCCTCTCTAGGGTGCACCTGTAGAAGGTCAGGATCCTCTCTAGGGTGCACCTGTAGAAGGTCAGGATCCTCTCTATGGTGCACCTGTAGAAGGTCAGGATGCTCTCTATGGTGCACCTGTAGAAGGTCAGGATCCTCTCTAGGATGCACCTGTAGAAGGTCAGGATCCTCTCTATGGAGCACCTGTAGAAGGTCAGGATGCTCTCTAGGTTGCACCTGTAGAAGGTCAGGATGCTCTCTAGGGTGCACCTGTAGAAGGTCAGGATCCTCTCTATGGAGCTCCTGTAGAAGGTCAGGATGCTCTCTATGATGCACCTGTAGAAGGTCAGGATCCTCTCTAGGATGCACCTGTAGAAGGTCAGGATCCTCTCTAGGATGCACCTGTAGAAGGTCAGGATCCTCTCTAGGATGCACCTGTAGAAGGTCAGGATCCTCTCTAGGATGCACCTGTAGAAGGTCAGGATCCTCTCTATGGAGCTCCTGTAGAAGGTCAGGATCCTCTCTATGGTGCACCTGTAGAAGGTCAGGATCCTCTCTATGGAGCACCTGTAGAAGGTCAGGATCCTCTCTAAGGTGCACCTGTAGAAGGCCAGGATGCTCTCTAGGGAGCACCTGCAAGGTCAGGATCCTCTCTAGGGTGCACCTGTAGAAGGTCAGGATGCTCTCTAGTATGCACCTGTAGAAGGTCAGGATGCTCTCTAGGATGCACCTGTAGAAGGTCAGGATGCTCTCTAGGGTGCACCTGTAGAAGGTCAGGATGCTCTCTAGGGTGCACCTGTAGAAGGTCAGGATGCTCTCTATGGAGCACCTGTAGAAGGTCAGGATGCTCTCTAGGATGCACCTGTAGAAGGTCAGGATCCTCTCTATGGAGCACCTGTAGAAGGTCAGGATGCTCTCTAGGATGCACCTGTAGAAGGTCAGGATGCTCTCTATGGAGCACCTGTAGAAGGTCAGGATGCTCTCTAGGATGCACCTGTAGAAGGTCAGGATGCTCTCTAGGGTGCACCTGTAGAAGGTCAGGATGCTCTCTAGGGTGCACCTGTAGAAGGTCAGGATGCTCTCTAGGGTGCATCTGTAGAAGGTCAGGATCCTCTCTATGGAGCACCTGTAGAAGGTCAGGATCCTCTCTATGGTGCACCTGTAGAAGGTCAGGATGCTCTCTAGGGTGCACCTGTAGAAGGTCAGGATGCTCTCTATGGTGCACCTGTAGAAGGTCAGGATGCTCTCTATGGAGCACCTGTAGAAGGTCAGGATGCTCTCTAGGGTGCACCTGTAGAAGGTCAGGATGCTTTCTATGGTGCACCTGTAGAAGGTCAGGATGCTCTCTATGGTGCACCTGTAGAAGGTCAGGATCCTCTCTAGGATGCACCTGTAGAAGGTCAGGATGCTCTCTATGGAGCACCTGTAGAAGGTCAGGATGCTCTCTATGGTGCACCTGTAGAAGGTCAGGATCCTCTCTAGGATGCACCTGTAGAAGGTCAGGATGCTCTCTATGGTGCACCTGTAGAAGGTCAGGATCCTCTCTATGGTGCACCTGTAGAAGGTCAGGATCCTCTCTAGGATGCACCTGTAGAAGGTCAGGATCCTCTCTATGGTGCACCTGTAGAAGGTCAGGATCCTCTCTAGGGTGCACCTGTAGAAGGTCAGGATCCTCTCTAGGATGCACCTGTAGAAGGTCAGGATCCTCTCTATGGTGCACCTGTAGAAGGTCAGGATGCTCTCTATGGTGCACCTGTAGAAGGTCAGGATCCTCTCTAGGATGCACCTGTAGAAGGTCAGGATCCTCTCTATGGAGCACCTGTAGAAGGTCAGGATGCTCTCTAGGGTGCACCTGTAGAAGGTCAGGATGCTCTCTAGGGTGCACCTGTAGAAGGTCAGGATCCTCTCTATGGAGCTCCTGTAGAAGGTCAGGATGCTCTCTATGATGCACCTGTAGAAGGTCAGGATCCTCTCTAGGATGCACCTCTAGAAGGTCAGGATCCTCTCTAGGATGCACCTGTAGAAGGTCAGGATCCTCTCTATGGAGCTCCTGTAGAAGGTCAGGATCCTCTCTATGGTGCACCTGTAGAAGGTCAGGATCCTCTCTATGGAGCACCTGTAGAAGGTGAGGATCCTCTCTATGGTGCACCTGTAGAAGGTCAGGATCCTCTCTATGGTGCACCTGTAGAAGGCCAGGATGCTCTCTATGGAGCACCTGCAAGGTCAGGATCCTCTCTAGGGTGCACCTGTAGAAGGTCAGGATCCTCTCTATGGAGCACCTGTAGAAGGTCAGGATCCTCTCTATGGAGCACCTGTATAAGGTCAGGATCCTCTCTATGGAGCACCTGTAGAAGGTCAGGATCCTCTCTATGGAGTACCTGTATAAGGTCAGGATCCTCTCTATGGAGCACCTGAAGAAGGTCAGGATCTTCTCTATGGAGCTCCTGTAGAAGGTCAGGATCCTCTCTATGGAGCTCCTGTAGAAGGTCAGGATCCTCTCTATGGAGCACCTGTAAGGTCAGGATCCTCTCTAGGATGCACCTGTAGAAGGTCAGGATCCTCTCTAGGATGCACCTGTAGAAGGTCAGGATCCTCTCTATGGAGCTCCTGTAGAAGATCAGGATCCTCTCTAGGATGCACCTGTAGAAGGTCAGGATCCTCTCTATGGAGCTCCTGTAGAAGGTCAGGATCCTCTCTATGGTGCACCTGTAGAAGGTCAGGATCCTCTCTATGGTGCACCTGTAGAAGGTCAGGATGCTCTCTAGGGAGCACCTGTAGGAGGTCAGGATCCTCTCTAAGGTGCACCTGTAGAAGGCCAGGATGCTCTCTATGGAGCACCTGCAAGGTCAGGATCCTCTCTAGGGTGCACCTGTAGAAGGTCAGGATCCTCTCTATGGAGCACCTGTAGAAGGTCAGGATCCTCTCTACGGAGCACCTGTAGAAGGTCAGGATCCTCTCTACGGAGCACCTGTAGAAGGTCAGGATCCTCTCTACGGAGTACCTGTAGAAGGTCAGGATCCTCTCTACGGAGCTCCTGTAGAAGGTCAGGATCCTCTCTATGTAGCACCTGAAGAAGGTCAGGATCCTCTCTATGGAGCTCCTGTAGAAGGTCAGGATCCTCTCTATGGAGCTCCTGTAGAAGGTCAGGATCCTCTCTATGGAGCACCTGTAAGGTCAGGATCCTCTCTATGGTGCACCTGTAGAAGGTCAGGATCCTCTCTATGGAGCACCTGTAAGGTCAGGATCCTCTCTATGGTGCACCTGTAGAAGGTCAGGATCCTCTCTATGGAGCACCTGTAAGGTCAGGATCCTCTCTATGGAGCACCTGTAGAAGGTCAGTATCCTCTCTATGGAGCACCTGTAGAAGGTCAGGATCCTCTCTATGGAGCTCCTGTAGAAGGTCAGGATCCTCTCTATGGAGCACCTGTAGAAGGTCAGGATGCTCTCTATGGAGCACCTGTAGAAGGTCAGGATCCTCTCTATGGAGCACCTGTAGAAGGTCAGGATGCTCTCTATGGTGCACCTGTAGAAGGTCAGGATGCTCTCTATGGAGCACCTGTAGAAGGTCAGGATCCTCTCTATGGAGCACCTGTAGAAGGTCAGGATCCTCTCTATGGAGCACCTGTAGAAGGTCAGGATGCTCTCTAGGATGCACCTGTAGAAGGTCAGGATCCTCTCTATGGAGCACCTGTAGAAGGTCAGGATGCTCTCTAGGGTGCACCTGTAGGAGGTCAGGATCCTCTCTATGGAGCTCATGTAGAAGTTGCAGAGTATCCTGGAGTCCATGTTGAACCTCCTCAGCCTGCGGAGGAAGAAGAGCCGCTGTCAGCTCTTTTGGTGATGGTGGTGGTGTGAAGAGTCCATGTCAGGTCCTCAGTGATGTGGACAGCGAGGAACCTGAAGCTGCTGACTCTCCACCGTAGAATACGACCCCCTCTGTCCTTAGACCCTGACATGGGACAAGTTGCATATCCTTTCAAACGAGCCATAACTGGTGCCTCATAGGCACCTCGGTACAGATAGCACAGCACCCGTTAGCAGCAGTTATGCAGGCTCAAATGTCTCTATATAAATAATATACATGCCTTGATTATGTCATTCTTTAAAAAGCCCTTTTTATCAATTAAATAACTCGATAACAAACACAGATAACATTCGTCCAGAGCATCTCCCATCTGTCGGGTAAATTGAATTTCTTTTGACAGAAACGCTGAAACTTGTGTGTGTGTGTGTGTGTGTGTGTGTGTGTAGGTAAGCATGGAGCCATCTATGTTCCTGGAGGTGGAGAACGAGGTGTCGGTAGTTGCGGGTTCAAAGCTCAGCCAGCTGCGATGCTCCAGAGACGGACGGGACTGGAACACACTGCTGCCTAGCTCAGTGATCACTGCTGCGGGGAGCAGGTACGAGGCTCAGCGCGTCACACACACACTCAGCTGTCTTTCATTGTCGTCTACTTGCCAGCATTGTGAACCAGGAAATGTTGAGTGTCCCAAAGGTCTTATGTTAGAAATGTATAATACGGGTCCCCAGCACAAATAAACTGCCTAATGGTAACTTCGATTAGTTGGCCAATTTGCACAATTGGCATAGATTGCATTAATAAGCATAATGCAACTAATAGCTAAAAAAGGGCATGGCTGATTTGGAAAATGTTGGTGTGGTTTTGGAGGTAAATGAGGATGTAGGATCAATCTGACAATTCCAGGATAAAGAAATATCAGTTTTAACTAGAAAGTGGCCATATGTGTACTCCCGAGGGGCTGATGTAGATGAATGTTGGTTTGATTTTAAAGTGTTAGGGCACTTTGATCATAATAATGTTAGAAAATGATTCAACGTCCTCAATAACCTCCAAAACCACACCAACATTTTCCAAATTGGCCAAACAATTATTTAGCTATTGTCGGCAAATGGTAATTCATGCTAATTGTGCAAATTGCCCAACAACTTAGCATCTGGCAGTTTCTACCTGCTGGGGACCTGTACCAGACATTTCTTACATAAAGCTGTGGCGTACTCAACATTTCAGAGTTCGCAATAGGACTCTATCGGCTGGCAACTAGACTATTAATTGATTTTGTAAATAAATAAAACAACATCTCTGACTCTGCTCTTCTCTCCCTCAGTGACATCCTCGCCGTTGCCTGTCAGGACAGGATGTTGTCAGTGTTCTCTTCCTGTGGGCGGCGGCTGCTTCCTGCCATTCAGCTGGCCACGCCTGTGTCAGCTCTGCACTGCTCGGCCCACTTTGTCATGGCTCTGACGGCTGGGGCTGCGCTGTCTGTCTGGTGAGCCCGGATACATTCTGTTGGAGATCACATGTGCTAGATTGTTCTAGACATTATGATGATTGTTATCCAGCTGTTCATTTGTGTTCCGTCTGTTTGCAGGGATGTTCATAAACAAAAGGCTCTGGTGAAGAACGAGTCTCTGCTGAGCATTTTACCAGGTAAGACACTGCAGAATGGGATTGACACAGAGCAGTCGACATTGTGGGACTCAAGGTTGACTATATCAATCTCATGCCTGTGTGATAAGTGTTGGAAAATAGTTCCAGCACCCTACTTTTTTTTTCATTTGTCAAGTATTACCGTACTTTTCGGACTATAAAGCGCACCTGCATATAAGCCGCAGCAGCTAAATTGTCCGTCTGTCTTGCTCTCGTTCTGTCTCTCGGTTCCACTTTTACTTTGGCACGCTACCTGTCTCACTATTTTCCGGCCTCCAGCTTTTCCTGCTGCAGCCCACCGCTTAAAGGTGGCGGGCGAGGACCGGTCATAGAGCCCATAGTTAAAGGTGGTTAATTTGACCTGTAAAATCCATAGATTTAGGAGGTTCCCTAGTGGCCGTTAGCTGTACAAAAAAAATGGGGGGAAAAAGTCGCGGCTTATAGTCCGAAAAGTACGGTAGTTAATTTACTGTATAACTGCCAATTAGAGCAAACATAAAGTAGAGGTGTTTCCTTGTATAGAACCAGGCTCACAGATCCCCCTGCTTCCAATCTACATGCTAAGCTAGGCTAACCACATCATGAATCTAGCTCTGTTTAACTCGCATACATGAGATGGATAACAAACTTTTGTAGTTATTAAAATGTTAACCTATTCCTATTGAAGTAAATTCAATATGTTTTGTTGGAATCTTCTTCATGAATGTAAAAAATACATTCTTTCACATGAAGATGGCTTCAAAACCACATTTTTATTTATATGATTTAACTTTTATAAAATACAATTTGAAAGAGTATGTAAAATGCAGTCATGCTGTCTACCCTTGAACACATTTTGTTTTGTGTGTAGGTGCTGACACCACAGTGTCTCAGTCTCTGCTGACCCAGCAGGGCGTTCCAGTCGTTGGACTCTCCAACGGAAAGTCCTACTGCTTCAGCTCCTCACTGGAGACATGGTGAGGCACTAAAGAGTGGACTGACAGCGCTGATTCCCAACCAGGGTTTGCTGGTAGTAAGGGTAGAAAAAACCCTTTGCTAAAACTAAGGCTAGAAAAAGCGTTTGAAATAGCTCGCTACAAGTTATAGACACACTTTTGTAACAGTTGGCTAAAAGTAATTAGTAAACTTTTGAAAAGCCAGCGAAACGTAAAGAAGAACAGTTAAAATAGCTAGCTTCCAGTAATGGATGAACGTTTTAAATAGCTAGCTAGAAGTAATGGATAAACGTTTTAAATAGCTAGCTTCCAGTAATGGATAAACGTTTTAAATAGCTAGCTAGAAGTAATGGATAAACGTTTTAAATAGCTAGCTAGAAGTAATGGATAAATGTTTTAAATAGCTAGCTAGAAGTAATGGATAAACGTTTTAAAAACTAGCTAAAAGCATCAACAGTTTGAAGAGTTGGCTAAATGTAATACATAAATCATTTTAACAGTGATGGTTAAACCGTTGAAATGGCTACCGAAACGCAATGAAGAACAGTTCAAATAGCTAGCTAAAAGTGATGGATAGCATTTATCATTGGGGAAAAGGTTGTGATATTGGCATCTGCCGATGTTAGCCATATTTTCCGCCATCGGCACATCAGTAAATAAGGTGACATGTGCCAATGGCGGTAGCCAATGTTTATCTGTTTTGCTTAGTATGTGACAGGAAGAGGTTCGTGTCAACGTTCATTTATTTTATATGACTGACAAAATCAAGGTCATTTTTGAATGATTAGACATAACTGCCATAACTTGATAATCCTCCCCCCCCCCCCCGAGTGAATGAGTAAACTTAAATAATTATACTGTCTCTCTTACAGGACGTTAATAGCGGATAAAGGAGACTCTATGGTCCAGTGTGCTGACTTCAGGAGCTGCCTACCTACCCAGGATGCACCTGTGTCCTCAGGGCCACTGGCTGTCATGCAGGGACGCAACCTCAAGTATGACAGCAGTATTTAATCCCCCCCCTTCTATCTCCAGGTGAAAGGTAATAAATGAGTAAATAAACACCATGTGTGTGTGGTCCCTGCAGTGCTGGTCGGCTGGCGTCCCGCCTCTCCTCCACCCCTCACCACCTGCAGCAGAGCATGACGTTGGCCTTCCTGGAGAATCAGCTGGCGTCTGCTCTGACTTTGCAGTCAGCACAGGAGTATCGCTACTGGCTGCTCATCTACACCCGTTTCCTTGTCAACGAAGGTAGCAAACTATTCCTTTTTATAATGATTTCAGACTGATAAGAGTCACGAACAACCCAGTGCTGACTGTACAAACCTTATGTAGCCCTACCACTAATAATTAGTTCTTCTGTTTTTAAGACAACATTACAGACAATGAATTATGTTTCGGATCATTCACAGCCACACTTCAGCGATGAAATGGTTTTACAGTTCCACATCCATCCTCTTTTAGTGGCTGGCAGGTTGACATATGAAAATGGCTCAAAATCTCATATGAACACTTTTTGAATGACTTATTAGTTTCTTTTCCCTCTGAGTAACTACGAAAAGTCACTAAGCACATCGGCCAGTTGTACTCTATACTAGAGCTCATGTTGTCGGTTTATGATAACTCACTGCCAGAGGGTAGACAAAGGTCCACAGTGTTACAATGTATAAAGTTCATCCAGGAGTGCTGATTGGGTTTCGGTTTCAGTGTTGACAAAACGTTGTGTGATCCCTCCAGGTTCAGAGTTTCGTCTCCGAGAACTCTGCAAGGAGCTGCTCGGTCCCGTCCACAAATCAGCAGCGACAGCCTGGGAGCCCACCACTCTGGTACAACTCAACATTTTTCAAAACATTTACCTTCCACACAAACAAATGTATTGTCTTTTTTGTTCCTGCTCCCAAAGCTGCTTTGTGTCCCATCTCTTAGTTGTATTGTTGCTAGATGTTGACCAAGGATTAGGCTGTACTCATTCAGCATTAACCTTAAGTATATTACATATACATTAAGACATAAAGGGATGCCCCAATCCATTTTTCTTTCTAACCTGGACATTGGATACCATACAATGTTAACTGTTTTGTCTATAGAACATTAAAAAAAAAAAACAGGTTGTGTAATTGCGACTGTCCGGAATAGTTTTTTTGCTCATTTGATTAATCTGTTATGACCTGTGCAAACAAAGCTAATAGCTAATGAGTTAGCTTGCGTTAGCTCTGGCTCCACATTAAACGGTGCATATGCTAGTCGCTAACGATCTGTTTTCTGTGTTAAGGGTCTACGTAAGCGCGAGTTGTTGCGGGAAGTCTTACCTGTCATCGTTGAAAACCTGCGATTCCAGAGACTATTCACCGAATACCAGGACCAGCTGGAGCTACTGCGCAACAAATAACACACACTGCTGCCCACACACACACACACACTGACAACACACATGCCTGGACTCATCATGAAACCAGTTTGGTTCTTCCAGTTCGACTCGGGTGAACTCTGACTGCTTATCGTCAACTGAAGAAGCTTGAAACGCTGTTTGGGCTGAAAGCTGCAAAACAGAAACACTTCATTCACGGCGAGTCCACAGCTTTCAAAGTTTGGGGACTTTCAGTGCTGTCGCTCACTGGGAAGAAGTGGCGGGTGCTTTGGATTTTTTTCTTCTAATCACAATCTTAGTTTCAACTCACGTGTTCTGTCGTTTTTTTTTTTTTTTTTTTTTTAAAACCTATGCACCTCTCTCCTGCTCCATGAACTAAAACATATTTAATTAAGAGAGGTTGTGTTACAAATGTTGCTGGTTGGATCCCTGCAGCTCGATAAATCTTTCTCCAGTCTGTTTCTCTCCTCCGAGAGAGTGAGCAGAGGTGAGACGGTGAAAAAGGAAATGGAATAAATCAAAATGGATGTAAAGGAGCAATATGCTTGTACCAAAGTGATGCCTTCAAGTGTAACAATAACTACACCACTCTATCTGCAAAGTGAAGGAAATGAAGGGCATCCTTAAAAAAAGGTTCAAATGGGTTTTTAAAGGCTGATGGGTGAAGTTTTCTGAGTGTTCTGGCTGAAGAAATGCCAATGCCAACATTTGAAGTCACAGGTCACCGCGAAGAAGATAATCAAATTTATGACACCACTGGAAATGTAATGGTATATTCAGAGATACAGGATGGACCTCGATTTTTAAGGGATGCCTTTTTTGCAGCTAATCCTAACCCATGAGAGCATTCGCTCCAGTCGAAGAGCACTTGCTCCAGTTGAAGAGCACTTCAAGCATGTAAGAGTAGAAACATGTGCACAAGGAGGAAGCGCTGCAGAATTTACGGTGGCCGACGACCGCCCAAAACGATGCAATAAAAAAAACACATGTGCCAAAACACGCGCAAATTAAAAAACATCTTCACCAAGTTGACGAAACATGCGCATAATTTACTAAAAGCACTGCATAAACGAAACGCTGCAAATAAAGAAACGACGTAAGAAGCTCAAAACACAACGGAAACGGGGACACTAAAAAGTGATGCACACAGCTGGGACCAGAGCACGGGTTGACTTTTGAGGATTATGAAGTTGGCACACTGTGACTGGAAACTTACCTCAAATGTACATTGTAGTAGCTTATTTAAAAAAATGCGATCCCAGGAATCCTTCTAATATTATTGCAGATCTGCTGTCAGCTAGCTAACCTAGTTATTTCAGATACTGACAAAACACTTACAATCGTGAAACAGGCTAACTCTGCCAACAGTGACAGTTGGCCAACTTTATAATCCCTGAACATCAACAATTGCTCCGGCCCCAGCACTGCGGCACTTTTGAGTGTCCCTGTTTGCGTTGTGTTTTGAGCTTCTTCCCGCGTTTAGTTTGAGCAGCTTTTTGAGTAAATACTGCTCATGTCTTGTCAAGTTGATGGAGATGTTTCTTCATGTGTTTTGGCTCAGTTGTGTTTTTATTTGCATCGTTTGAGCCCATTTCTCCTAATGGAAGTGGAGCGTGATTGCACAGGTCGACCACCGTAGAATTTAGACGAAAGAAACAAAACACAAGTAAGGAAATCTTATAAGAAAACACGATGGCAGTGCCGGAATCCATTTTCACATCTTGATCTGCAACAAAGGTCGACGGAAGTACAAGCTTTGGGTGCAAGTTACCATTATTTGAAATAACTAAATGTTTCACACATTGTTATCTTTGCTTTTTACCTCAACTTTATAAGCACCTAATCAAGATTATACATTTTGATTATTTGTCAAAGGAAAAGCATTTAACATAATGAGTGCATAAAAAGTCCTATTTGTGTTGGGTGGATGAATAGATCTAGAGGCTTAACCATCACTTAACCTCCATCACGACGTCTCAGAATAAATCATGTTTACTGTCGACTTGGAAAAAGAAATTGGCTGAATTGCTCAGCAAGGCGGGAATGATCTTCTTAAGTACACACAGGTTTAACAAAAGCTCGACAATGAATCTAGTAAAGTAAACTCGTGCCACCGTTACATCCGTACATAATTATTGTAAATATCAGCAGCTGCCTGAGGACATTTGCTGATGAGCAGGAAAAACTAATTTTTGCAGATCTTCAAGGTATATCATGTGTATGAATATGAAACGGATCTTTGGGGTAATAAAAAATCCCTCGTGTGTCAGATTCACGACATCTGATTTAGCTTTTGTTCCCCCTCCCCCCAAAAAAGGCTAATATGATCCACTTTTTTAACGGCTGTGACCAGACATGGTGAACGGATAATGTTATATATATATATTTTGGTCTGTTTCACTTCCTGTATCTCGTAAATACCCCAAGTCTAATTGCTGCACCATTGGTTTACATGTTTTCTCTGTTGCCGGGCAAGAAACACCCCAAAAATGTTTTTCAGGACAGAGGGATTTTCTTTTGTCTCACATGCATTAACTTGACATTTTTACAGGTTCCAAAAGCACAGCGGTCGTGAAACCTCATTGGATTTCTCTTGGATAAAAAGTACTTGTTTAGCCTTTTTTGTCTCCCGCACTCCTCTGCCAATTCACATATAACAGTAGAGAGTGAGCTTATGCTCGCCGTATCTGAGAGTGTGGAGACCAGAGGAAGAATTCATCTCTATCAATCTGCACAGCATTTATTTTTCCTTCTTTCCTTTTTTCCCGCTGTAAGTCCTTTTTAAATGTTTGTACAAGCAATTTCTTTTTTCATTTTCTATAAGAAAAAAAGAATGAGAAGAGCTGAATTGTTGCTTTTGAGGAAAGAACTTGAAAAATAAATGAGGAACAGTTGGGGTTTGGTAATTCCCTGAGTGGTGTTTCTTCACTGAATGTCTGTGAGAGCCATTGTTATACTAGTAAAGCGTATATACCTGGCTCCAAATAGTTTGTCAGTTTTATCAATTATGTTGTGCAGTTTAAAGAGAAGCTTCCTTTAGGCGTTATTGTGCATTTGGCACCTGAACAGAAGCCTGTTCCTTTTTAAAGAGGCCCGATTATGCTTGTTGCTCCATTGTAGTGTGTTGTATAGGTTGTTGTGCATGTTAATGGTCTGCAAAGGCTAAAATCCCAGTGTTCTCTCCAGAGGGAGTTTGTCTCCCACACCCTCTCTGAAACGCCCCCATTGGACTCCTTTGTTTACTTCCATAGGGAAATCACTACATAACGCTTCTATTGGCTAGCGTTCCATAACATTGTACTTGATTTTGTAATGGTCGGGATATTTCCGACACATCTCTTAGTGGTTGACCAATCACAACAGAGTGAGTCAACTAACCAATCTGAGCAGACTCTGCTAAAATGGCCTGACTCTCGAGAGCAAAAGTACCCAAAGCTAGGCCCAATAAGTATGCATACTTACTTATTTATTTGCCGATCTTCTCTGATCCAGTCTAATGAATGATTGGCTCGTGCTCCAACACATTGTAGGTGATAGGCTTAGGGGCAGGACATCTCTAAGAGGTCCACCAATCAAAACCGAGCCTGCCAGCTAACCAATCAGAGCAGACTGGGCTCTGGTTTCAGAAGGAGGGTGAAAAGAGGTGCTTCGGCACAGGAGAAAAATAAAGAGCTTTTTGAAAATTAAAGCATGGAGACATGTCCCAGTAGAGGCAAAAAATACATTCGCTTTGTGCTGTACAAAAAAAATGCACAATACGTAGTATTTTTTTGGGAGTAGTTTCTACAACTGTTTTCACGATATCACGAAACTCTTTTTTTTCCGCACGGCATCGCCGTGATTTTCCCCCAAAGTTCACGTTCGTTCGATGCTAGGCGATCCTTCGCCATGGAACACGATGACGTCATAACTCAAACTGACATGCTCAGATCGCCTATCGCCTAAACTTCACATGATGGTTAACACTGCGGCCCTGAACAGCTCGAGGTCAAATCTGATGTTACATAATGTGGCGTTACCATGGCAACGAATCCCTCGCCATAAAACACGATGTCGCTGTAACTCCAATGGACACGGTCCGATCGTCCCCCAATCTTCACTTGTATAACACCGGTCCGTGCCTCAACAGCTCTATGTGAAATCTGAGATCTCACCATATGCCGTTTCCATGGCAACGCATCCCTCGCCAAAAAACACGATGTTGTCGTAACTCAATGGAAAATGGTCCAAACGGCACCAGACGATGGCCAATGGTCCGGCCCTCAACAGCTTTATGTCCATCAAGGGGTGTCATCATATACCGTTTCCATGGTGACAGATCCCTCGCCATTAAACACGGTGTTGTCGTGTCTCAATGGAAAATCGTCCAAACGGCACCAGGCTTCAGACGATGGTTAATGGTCCGGCCCTCAACAGCTCTATGTCAATTATAGGGTGTCATTATATGCCGTTGCCATGGGAACGGAACCCTCGCCATAACGCATGATGTTGTCGTTACTCCTATGAAAAGGGTCAAAACGGCACCAGACTTCAGATGACAGTTAATGGTCCGGCCCTCAACACCTCAATATGACAATAGTGAGTTTTCCTCTAAAGCTGTTGCCATGGCAACGCATCCCTCGCCGTTAAGCACGATATTGCTATACCTCCAGTGTTAATGGACAAAAAGTGTTCAAACTTAACGTGTGCCAACGGTACAGCCCTCAAGACATATATGTGTCAGTTTTGAGATTTCGTCAAATGCCGTTGCCATGGTAACACAATGGTCACCATGAAACACGGTTTTCTCATAACTCCATTGAACATGCTCCAAACGGCCCAAAACTTCACAGGTTTGATAACGATGCAGCTCTCAACACATCTAGGCATATTATGGGGTGTCATCAAATGTCGTTGCCATGATGACAGATCACTCGCCATCAAACACAATGTTTGTGATATTGCTGTAACTCCTATGTACGTTGTCCGATCGCCCTGAAACTTCCCACGTTTTCCAACGGCCGAGTCCTTGAGACACCTACGTGACACGTCGATGTGCGGACAACAGCCTGCGGAGCATCGAAGACGCGCTCAACGCTGCTTGCAGCTTTAATTTAACATTGATATTGAAGTTCTTGTTTCTGGATACAAGTAAAAAATATTGATTGGTGGACACAGTTCGGACATTCGGTTACAGTTGCAGCATGTGGCAGATGTTGTGAACGCTGCTGCCTCAGGAGGTCGGACCATCACCAAAATAACAAAGAAGTGTTCTAAAGAAGTGAAGAACAAAATGCACACACATTAGAAGTGCATTCACATGACACATGATTTGGTCTTTGCTCAACTGGTTGGTCGCAGAGCCTTGCAGTGAAACAGCTAGTTAGGTTTTGTTTCTACAGTTCCCTCCCTTGCGCCGCTACATGCAGCTCTCATCTGATTGGTTGTGCGTAAACAAGGTCAAAAATCGGAATAGATGGAGCTTTGGGTGCAGTGGTCGCAATGATTTCCAACAGTGCGAGACACTGAGTGTAGCGCGTCCGCTTAGTCGAGGGTGGAACCGCTATCCCCGTAGAAACGGCAACGTCAGCGCAGAGAGCTTTTATGGTGTATCATGTGATTGCAGCTTTACACAAACACAATAGGAGTGGGGTGACAGACACCATACCGCTTTTAACAAAAAATGTGTTTATAACACAGTGCCTTTATTGAGGTGACAGTGTTGAAGGGGGAGACAGAGGGGATGACACGGGCAAATGGTCAAAGGCCGGATACAAATCTGGGTCCTCTGCAGGGGAACCAAGCCCCAGTACATGGGCTGCCTGCTCTACCAACTGTGTTATACGGCGGCCCACAAATGCATGGCATAATAACATTACAACTGGAATTATATATTGCCATTGACTTGGGTTAGGGTTTGACAGTGTCTCCATTCAATAGTTTGTCCACCAGAGAGCAATGCTACTACTACAAATACTAGTTCTGCTGCTAATACTTCGTCTACAACTACTTACACAGACATGAATAAGAATACATTTTATTTGTACAGCAACCTCCATGCATATTATGAGTGTTTAGACATGAATACAATATTTACAGTATGTTTGAATTGGTCAGTGTTCCGGTGCCGTGCAGGTTTATTAACGTAGAAAAGCAGTGATCATTTAACAGGAAATGTAAATTGTAACACACACACGCATGCGCACACACACACACACACACACACACACACACACACACACACACACACACACACACACACACTTGATGTAATAATGGGTGTAACTTAAAGACATGGAGCAGTTTCCTGATCAACATTACATCTTCCTGATTCACCGCTCACAGCTTTCATACACCAGAGATTTTTTTTAAAAACAAGTTCTCTGAAGTCATGTAGTCCTTTTACATAGAAAATAATGGGTTTTGAAAGACGATGGACTTATTTTATGTTTACAATGAGCTAATCTTTTGAATATTTGGTAATTTTTTACCAGCTAAGATGGGCATCTGGTCTCACAAACTGTACATTGCTACGTGTACAGTGATGAGCCTCCTCGGTGTGTTTTCTCATGGTGAGTTCGCCACTATTTTACTGCTTGATTAAAGGAAAAATCGTATTTTTCTGAAATGTGTTGTGGTCGATCTGGATTAGTCTTGGTAATGATATGCACTTGTTGTTGGTGTATGTCATTTTTTCAGTGTTGGAAGTAGTAATCTGATTAACCTAAAGTAATATTTGAAATATAATATATATATTACAATATATATATATTATATAATATTTAATATATTATATATAAGTAATATTTGAGTAAAAATATAAGCAGTATAATGTACTTAGGAAGCAGAAGAAAACATCCTCCCTGTGTAAAATGGGTTGTTTCAGAGCGTTTCATGATTAAGCCCTTAGAATGCAGTTAATAATCCTGGTTTAACTTGTCTACTAAACTGGCCATTTGAACCCTGGGCGATGCATGAGATACATTTGAGTAAAACTGTTTAGTGATTCAAAACATGTTCTACTTGCCGGGAAGTTACATCACGTCTTGGTTTAGTTACGGTGTCCTTTCCTGAATGTAAGTCTTGCATTCTGCGTGTGTTCTGTGTGTGGCAGAGGTGACGGTGAGGGACTCTGAACTGAAGCGCTGTGAGGAGGACCAGCGGGTGTGTGTCACTGACCTCAGACACTGTGGCTCTCCAACACCTTCATCTACACAAAGTGAACAAACACACACACATTCGGCACTCAGTCAACATTTGTAGAATGTAACGAAGAACATTTACTCAAGTGCTAGCATAGTCTTATGTATAGAACCTTTACAGTCTACATATTTAATTATTATTACAATACACAGTGTCACATCAAATTCTGGGTCATGTCATCTTATTCTATTTTACATGTATATAATTCAATTATTTTTGCATTTGACATTGTGGTCCTTGCACCATGCTCTTGCTCCATTCGCTCATTTTCAGGTTCATATTTGTATTTTGTGCCTCTACTTACTATGACATGTCTCCATGCTTTAATGTTCATAAAGCTTTTTTTTCTCATACTGCCTCTGCTGCAGCACCTCTTTTAACCCTCTGTCTGAAACCAGAGCCCAGTCTGCAATGAACACACTACAGGAAAGGGAAAACCCCAAAAACACAATAGGGCCCCTCTATTTCTATTTTTCTTGCACTATTATTACCTCTGAAGGATATTCTACTGTGGGTTGCATTGTTGGAGTGGACTAGGACCTTCATAGCCAAAACTATGCTGTTACTATTGTGCAAATGACCATAAAACCTTTGAATCTCTAAGTGAAGATGGGGAGGACTAAAGCAATGTACCAATGTCAGTTCAGCTTTGCAGTGCATTTAATGTTCATGTCACCACCATAAGCCCTCTGTTGTTTTCCTACAGAGACACTGAACATGTCCTGTTACTACCAGATACCACACAGATCTATGACATGTGAGTTGAAGCAAGATTCAGACAGCCACATTGAGCCTGACGTCTCTCTCCTCTTCAGCAGGTAAACACTGATTAAAGAAGGCGGTTTACTAAAAAATAAAAATGTTGGAAGCTGTACTCCAGTTTCAGGCTCTGTATATGTCGCTACCAATGTCATTGGAAGTACGTTTACTTAAGTGAAAGTTGCAATTCCAAAGTGTATAAATACTCAGTTAGAAGTATTAGTCCCGCATTCAAAATTGTACTTCATTAAAAGTACAAAATTATTAACATCAAAATATACTTAAAGGTGGGGTAGGTACGTTTGAGAAACCGGCTCGAGATCGCTAGAATTTGAAAATACACAACCGGAGAAAATCTGCCACTTCCTCACAGAGCCCCTCCTCCAACACACACGAACGCGCACATGACCAATGAGGGCACGAGATAAATTTGTGCCCCGATGGAAGGCTGACAGGCAGGTAGGCCGTTGTACTTTTTACAGTATTACGGCTTCTACAGATGACATTTTTTTATGGATATTTTGTCAAAGCACTTAAGATATTCATTGGTAAAAAAAAAGTGCCCATAATGTAATATGGCCAAATTCAGAATTGTTGTATTATGTTATCAATGTATAAATGTGTTCACCGGAGCACTTGGTGAGGTTTGGGGATTATAAAGTTGACCAACTATCACTGGAAACCTAAAATGTTATCGCATGATTCTTTTCCTTCATTGCAGATCTGCTGTAGTGTTAACTAGCTAGCTAGCAAAGCTAACCTAGTCATTTCATATATAATGTTAAACACCTTCTTTGCAAGAGTAACAGTTGGCCAACTTTATAATCCCAGCACGCCAACTGGCATTTTAAGCTTGTTGCAGCTTTTTTTATTTGCAGCATTTTGTTTATGCAGCACTTTAAGTAAACGCTGCACATGTTTCGCTAAATTGGATACTTTTTTATTAGTGCTGCACGTGTTGTCAGGTTGGTGAAGATGTTTCATAATGTATGTGTTTTGGCGCATTTCTGTTTTTATATTGACATCGTTTTTGAAAGTGAGCACTTCCATTCTCCTGATGGAAGTGTTTGGGCTGTTGTAGCGGGCTTGCACAGATTGGCCAACGTAGTTCTGTACTTTAGTATTGCAGCAGGTAGACTTGGGGTCTATTTCTAACTATTTGATATACTATTGGGTATTTTACCTTATGATAATAATACACATTAATGTTTAAAATAATTTATATTATGTATGAATTACCTAAATCTGCAATGTAGCTAGTGAAATAAATGTGGTGGAGTCAAAAGCAAATGTTCCTACAAAATGCGACTTAGAAGTTTAATGTGAAAACACAAGTGAAGTACCTCAATTAAGTGTAGTATTTGAGTAAATGTTGTTAGAATTAAGTTTAAGATTACAAATGTGTATTAAAAAACAAGGTCTCATCCTCCATGTATTCCCCTTCTCCCTCTCTTTTTCTTCTTCAGCGTACATACAATCATCTCCTGTCAGGGAATATTCACACCAGCAGCGGTCCTCTCCGTAACCGCCAGGATCAAAAACTACATGATGATGGAGGAGATCTGGACCCGACCTCACACTGTGTTTCTTAACGATTCAAGTGAGTGGCAAAGATATTTCATCACTTCTCAACCCAGTAGCAATGAAGGAAGATGAACTCAAATGTTTTATTGAAAGAGGCTCCATTGCTGTATGCTTGATGTGGCTTTTCTCTTCCCTGTAGTGTTGTATAGGGTTGTGTGCA
Source organism: Pseudochaenichthys georgianus (assembly GCF_902827115.2). NCBI lineage: Eukaryota > Metazoa > Chordata > Actinopteri > Perciformes > Channichthyidae > Pseudochaenichthys > Pseudochaenichthys georgianus. Next base: position 8,563,345 of record NC_047511.1, on the reverse strand, counting down.
TGTACTGTAAATGGTCTGCAAAGGCTCAAAAGGGAGTTTCTCTCCCAAACACCTGTAATGCCTTCATTGGACTCCTTTGTTTTCTTCCTGAATAAGTGACATCACTATGTAGCACGCACTCTTCTATTGGCTAGTGTTCCTACACATAGTATGTGATAGGCTAAGGAGGGGGGACATTTCCGACACATCTCTTAGTGGTTGACCAATCCCAACAGAGCAGGACAGTTTACAAATCAGAGCAGACTTGGCTAACATGGCCCAAAGAGGATGCTCACTTACGTTTAGCTTAAGCCCTGTCAGAGGCTACCCCGTATCAGTCAAATGAATCGCTCCAACACATTGTACATGATAGGCTTAGGGGCAGGACACTTACTGTAAGTGGTTGACCAATCACTACAGAGCCGGCCAGCTAACCAATCAGAGCAGACTTGGCTCTGGTTTCAGACAGAGGGTGAAAAGAGGTGCTGCAGCACAGGCAGTATGAGAAAAATAAAGAGCTTTTTGAACATCAAAGCATGGAGACATGTCCCAGTAGAGACACTACACACTAATATGAATCTGAAATTAGCATAAATAGGCCCCTTTAGGTATAAGTAATACCACAGTGTAGAAATACTCTGTCAGAAAGTACTTATTATGCAGATTTGCCATTTCGTAATAATATATTTTGTACTGCTAGATTATAATTAGTGATCCATTAATTTGTTCATTTTCTTATTTCTTATTTCTTACTTTATCCATAATAATAAATCATCATTTATGAGTTTTTGTATTCACAAAATGAAACTTACTAGTGTTATCAAATAAATGTAGTGGAATAAGTAAATCAAAATACCACAGAAATGTTACCTAAGTACAGTACTTGAGTAAATGTACTTGTTTTGCTCTCACCACTACCTAGTTATGACTGTGATACAAGCTAACTTTAATCTTGAATTGCTGTTAAGTCATGTACATATACTTGTTTTGTTTGTTTGTTTCCTCTCCTCAGTCAAACCCTCTCCGCCTGTATTAACTGTACTTGGCTCCACTGAGGACTCTGTTGTTGTGTCATGGAGAAGCAGCAGTTACGGCAGCTGTAGGCTTCGCTACAGAACCAACGATACTCACATATGGACCCTGGTTAGTTAACACTCTTATCACTCAATGTATGAGAACATTGAAATAATAATAATAGATTAAATGTGTATAGTGCCTTTCAAGGGACCCAAGGCCACTTTACATAGTGAACAAACAAACAAACAAACAAAAGGGGCAAATAATAGGTATGGCATTAAATAAATAGCAGTAGAGTGGAAGCAGGGGGACTGTGATGGGTTAGGGGCCAATTGAATTTTACTCAGTACATTAAATAAATTGTCGTATCTAAGTACATAGTCGAGATACTTTAACTTGGGTATTTCAAGTCTATGCACCTTCATTCTTTCATCTCAGATATAAATAATATACTTTTACACCACTCTCTTTGTTAGACATCTTTAGCTGCTTTTCAGACTACAGTTCAGTGAAAACCATTTATCTCCAGATGTGTTGATTTTGAATGTTAAGCTGCATTCACATGATACCTGATTTTCTGTTTGCTGACTTTGCGGTTGGGCGCAGAGCCTAGGGTGACCAGATGTCCCGCTTTGCGCGGGACTGCACAGCATTTTCACGACTTTTGGTGCGTCCCGCAAATTGAGACGATGTCCCGCATATTTCATTTTGATTGGCTAAAACGCTTTTCTTTAAAATCAGATTCATCCAATGGCTGTTGAGAAAGCAGGGAAGGCTATCATCAGGGGGCTGTGTTTGCTGTCAATCAAACTGTAACACACGGCGGGTGCTGGTCAAGTGTTAACCAATGAGAGTAACTCACTCACACACACACCCCCACCCCGCCAAACAACAACAACGAACGCAGGCGACGCAGCAGGTTATGGAAAATGAAGGAAACTGAAACTACAGCTAAGAAGAAAAGAAGATGCACATACAACAAAGACTGGGAAGACACTTACCCGTGGGTGAAGCCAGTGCAGGGCGACTCTCAGAGAGTTTTTTGCAATCTTTGCAAGAGTAATTTTTAAATTTTACATGGCAGTGAATACGACGTCAAAAGACACAGAGAATGCGATTCTCACAAGAAACGTGTCGCTCAAAAAGAGACATCCCACTCTATGGAGACATTCCTACTCAAACCAAAAAATGATGGTCACTCAGACAAGGTAACAGCAGCAAAAATAACCAGTGTTTACTATACAGTGCAACACTCCCATTCATACCGGTCAAATGACTGGTAACAAGCTAGCGCCGACCATTTTTCAAGACTCTGAGATAGTAAAGAAAATGTCATGTGGTCGTACAAAAGCAGCGTCCATAATAACAGATGTGCTTGCCCCTGCCTCTGTGGAGAGTTGTTTGACAGTTAAAGACACCAGTGGTTCTAGGTGACAGAAGGCCCTTCTGTTGCTGTGATGGACAAAACTGAAAGCTATTTTATTGTATGTATTATTATGTTTCTGTTCCCTCCTGGCCAGTGTTGGTTTTATTTTATCTATTAATTTATGGTGTGCCTACTTGTACAGGTAATACACTAGTTGAATTAAGAAGATGCATTTCTAAACACTTGAAGTGAATAATGCCTGCTGCCTTGGTTAGCCTTAGTTTACTTTTCTTTATTAAAAAACTGCATTTTGACTTCACTTTCTGCTCTGTTGTTATATATTTGTTACGTTTTTTTTTTCCGGGGGTTGCTGTTGAGAGGGTGTCCCACATTGTCCCACACAACCATACTCCTTGTCCCACATTTGGTTTGTTGGGATCTGGTCACCCAAGCAGAGCCTCGACGGCCCGTACACACTACAGGCGTCAAAAAAGGCTTCCAACGCTTCGCCCATTCATTTGAATGGGGTGACGTAGGATATTTTCAAACTCCGCCGAACTGCATTGTGGGTAGCATGGCAAGGCGTTGCAAGCCTCGCGAGCATCTATCGGCGTCAAAAGTTCAACAATGTTCAACTTTTGAGGCTCGAGGCTTGCTCGAAGCTGGCGTCAGCCAATCAAATCCCGTTTTTGAATTCTCGTCATTACAAGCACTAGCCAATCAAACCGCGTGTATGCAGGTCTCGACTATTTTCCTTATGTCAGAAAATGGAGGACAAATTAATCATTTCCGTGGCAAATGTCCCAGTCTTGTATGACTGTACTCTGTTCACCTACCGGGACCTAAACCGGAGGAACCAGGCATGGCGGGAGGTGGCAGAGACAGTTGGTGAAACTGGTAGGTTTTCAACTGTTTGGAGAGTTTATATCCAGTTTACTTCGTTTTAGCATTGAACAGACAGCTAGTAATGTAGTATAATAATAACATATTGTGGTGACTGACCACCTTCGATCGCCTCCGACTCCCATATCTCTCGGCACTACAATATCATATATATTAATAAAAAAATATTATAATAAGTATAAGCATAATATATAACATAACATATAATACATGCACAGCTATCAAGCATAGGCAGTATATTTAGCCAGCTAGTAATGTAGCATAACATATAATATATATTAATAAAAAAATATTATATATAAGTATAAGCATAATATATAATACATGCAGAGGGTGTCGTTTTTCTCATACTGATATTCTGATCAATCTGTGTTGTTGTATTTGCTGTAAAGTGTCTCTACTGTAGGCTAATTTTATTATATGTACAGCACTTTGGCTCGACCAAAAATCGTTTATAAATGTGCTATATAAATAAAACTTGATTTGATTCACAGCTATCAAGCATAGACAGTATATTTAGCCAGCATGGAATGTAGAATAAAAATAGCATTCATTAATGGAGGAATAATTTAGTAAATTAAAGAAATTCACTTTATTATTTATTAACTTTATTATTTCATTTCATTAGAGAACGTCTGCAAGAAAAGATGAAAGAAGTCTGCTGTCTGCTGTGACCAATTGCCCAGCCAACCCCACCAGTGGTGGAGGAGGACGAGGACTTTCAATTCTTCAAGAGCCTCTTGCCCACCATGAGGCAGATGACAAAGGCACAGAGGGCAAGAGTCCGCCTCGGGGTACACCAGCTCATTTTTGAGGTGGACCAGGAGAACAATGTATAATTTTTTCACACATACTGATCCACATTACATTTTTTTACACTCATCACACACACTTCACTCAAATTCACCAAATAAAACATTATTTCAAGTATGTTATGGCTATACTGTGTCTTCACTTGTTTATGTGGTTTGTCAGTTGCAACATACCAGAAGCTTCATGTATGTCGGTATATATAATGTGCTTTCTTCTGTAATTGGTCATGTGAAAACATATTGAAATTATGAGTGGTTTATCAGTAAAAACAGGGCTGAAAGAAAAAGGTTGTTAGTCATATAATAATATCAATTCAAGAAACATGTTTATTAGCAATGTTTGATTTTAAAATGGCTCATTCGGAACATTTGCTCTTTAAAGAAAATGGGTAGCTCTTAAAAGAGCTTTTGGTTTGGAGGAGCCATGGTGACCCTACACCACGTTCTGCTGCCATGACGACACCCTCCTCATTCAGATAGGAGCAGAAGGTCTCCCGCAGTTGGATGGATCGGCGTGTGGCGTTGTTTGAGCCCATCATAGGTGCATCGCGCAGGGTTGGAGCTTCATCACTCGACTTTGCGACGACAGGTGTGCGTGATGGTCTTCCTATTGTCTTCCTGCGGAGGAAGTTGTGCAACACACAGGTGGCCTTCACACACAACTCTGTTACCTCCGGGCTGGTGGTGATGACACGCCGGAACATTCTCCACTGAGATGAGAGGATGCCAAACGCACATTCAACCACCAACCTGGCCGAGGCGGTAGTTGAACAGCCTCCTGTGAGGTGACGTCCAGGGAACGGACGCAGCAGGTTGTCCAGCAGCGGAAAAGCCTCATCCCCAACAAACACATGGGGAAGAAGGCCGAGCCACTCTGCTCCTGGGGTGAGGGTGTCAGGTGGTAGCTGCAGACTGTCATCTCGGAGGCCCTCTCCAAATGCAGAATTCCGCAGGCTCCCACCGTCGCTGCTCCTTCCAAAACCTCCGACATCCACTACCCTGAAGAGGTACTGGGCATCCACGACAGCCAGCAGTACCAAGGAGTGGGTGGACTTGTAGTTGAAGTAGAGGGACCCAGAATTTGCCGGAGCCTGGATCATCACGTGCTTCCCATCAATGGCACCAACGCAATTTGGAAAGTTCCAGCGCTCCTGGAACCCAGCAGCGATGGCTCTCCAGTCCTCGGTCTGTGGTACCGGCATGGTCTCCTCGACCAGGGCGGTCCAGATGGCACCCGCAACCTCCTTGACGATGACAGCCACAGTTGTATGCCCGACCCGATAGCTGAATGCTATGGTCCTGTACGAGTCACCGGTTGCCAGGTACCTGAGAAAAAAGTAATATACAAGATTAAAAAAAAAAAAGGTTATACGCCACGCAGACACACAATTACACCATAGGCAGACACACACATCACAGACATACAATTACACCACAGGCAGACACACAATTACACCACAGGCAGACACACACATCACAGACATACAATTACACCACAGGCAGACACACACATCACAGACATACAATTACACCACAGGCAGACACACAATTACACCACAGGCAGACACACACATCACAGACATACAATTACACCACAGGCAGACACACAATTACACCACAGGCAGACACAGACACACACATACAATTACACCACAGACAGACACATCACATACATACAATTACACCACAGGCAGACACACAATTACACCACAGGCAGACACACACATCACAGACATACAATTACACCACAGGCAGACACACAATTACACCACAGGCAGACACAGACACACACATACAATTACACCACAGGCAGACACAGAAACACATCACAGACATACAATTACACCACAGACAGACACATCACATACATACAATTACACCACACACACACACACACACACACACACACACACACACACACACACACACACACACACACACACACACACACACACACACACACACACACACACACACACACACACCACACACACACACACACACACACACACACACACACACACACACACACACACACACACACACACACACACACACACACACACACACACAGGGGAGCAATACTGCGTTTACCTAGCTATCTTAATTAATGTCATTCATCTGAACTAAATCACAGACTTTATTCATCCATTGCATGCATTCTCTTTCTTTATATACAGAGTCATATTAAATAAGTAGAAATACACAAAACGTACCTTAGGCAGATGGCGAGTCTTTGCTCATCCTGAAGTACTGCTGAAACAGTTCACCATCCAGGCGGAGCTCTTGGACAAGAACGTGGTATTCCCCCCGTTGCAGACGTTTTTTGAGTATCGGATGTACCCAACAGCGACGCACTTTACGTGGCCTACTGCGATACATTGAATAAACCAACGCTACCGTTGCTACAAAACCGGCATCCATTTTGGCAATAGTGAAGAAGAGCCGGGCTTTTTTTTGCTTTGTATGCCGGGGGCGGGCGGGAGATTCCTGATTGGTTGTTGGTCGCCTTGGGCGCGAGAAAGCGTCAAGCCTCGGACACGCCCAGCTTCAAGCTTTTCTGACGCCTGTAGTGTGTACGGGCCGTTATGGTTAAAACAGGCTTCGTCTTTATGGTCACATCCTCTGCTAGCTTGCGCCGCTTCATACAGCTGTTATCTGATTGGTAACGCTGATAACATTTTAACTGATTGCAATGCTCCTCGAAAATTCAAGTGGTGCGCAACACTGAGGGTAGCGCTCCCACTTGATCAGGCGGCACCACTCAGTCCATGGTAACACAACGGCAACCCCAGTGCAGAGCCGCTATACTGCGTATCATGTTCATGCGGTTTTAGGGTTAGGGTTAGGTATGTGATAAATTAAGGGATGAGGTGTTGCCCTTTTGTGTTTACAAATTCTCCTACTTGTAATTTGTTTGATTAGCTAGAAAATGCATTGTCACAGATCAGAAAACAGGGTTGTTATTCTGAGAAACTCAGAATAATGAAGTACACCCTTCTAAGAAGGAGCTTGTCCCCAGATGCAGTCAGTCCCCAACATGTGAGTGTGTTAACAAGCTAAATTCCCTATTAGCAAGAAGTTAGGAACACATGAACAAATTCAAAAGAAACCTGTTAGTACCTTTGAGATTTTGGCCCACTGTTCTTCTAAACCCCTTCTTTTGTCTCAGTGTTGCCCTTTGGTTTTCCTTCTAAGCATTCCTTGGCTACAGGTGTTATCTACTGCGCTAAGACCAAACTGGTTCCAGATCCATTTCTGAGCTAGTACTCGATTGCGAATCAGTTCTACCTGTTTCCACCGCAGCGGGGCCTGCTGCGGGCCCACATACTAGTTCGTATTTATAACCAGAAAACTGCTGGTCAAGAACCAACAACTGAACACGTCTGGCTTACGTCAGGGGAGGGAATATCCTGATCAACAACAACAAAAACCTGCAAGACTAACTTACTAACCATCTTAATTGATGCTGGAAAGCTAGGTATTTTGAGCTGTATAAAGCAGGGGCGTAAACGGTTCCGTCATGATGCAAGATGACGCAGCTCCACTCGGGCACCGGGCGGTGGCAAAGGAACTGGGAACTATCTTTTTCATGGTAAAAGGGGTAATTGCGTACCCTGACCCTAACAAGCTGAAATCCCCAAAGCCTATGAGCACAGGTACACAAATATTAACAAATTGAAAAAAGAAACCTGGAAGAACCTTTTAAGATGTTGGCCCATTACTCCTCTGAGCCCCTTTATTTTGTCTCAGTGTTGCCCTTTGGTTTGAACTTTTTGAATTTTTCCTTAGGCTAAAGGTGTTACCGTGTACTCTAACCCTAAAAACCAGATGCGATAATGGGAAACCCCTAAAAATTAGAATACAACTGGTAACTCAAAATGTTTGGATACTTTTATTTAGAAAATACCTTCAGAATGCCCTAGATCAGGGGTGTCAAACTCAATTTCATCGCGGGCCACATTTGCATAAAGGTTGCACTCAAAGGGCCGGTTGTAACTATATAAATATATAATATATATATAAAATAATGTGTTATAACTTATATTACATTATTGCCTCTGAATTGGATTAGTATCGGATAGGATAGTAACTTAGTCATTAACTACATCTGAAAGCAGAAGTCTCTTCAGTGTGCATGTCACAAAACGAGATGCATTGTGGGACATGTAGTTTATGGGCAACCTGCTTCTGTAAAGTGGCATGTAATCGTATAATAAACGTATTATATTCTTTGCAAGCTCTTGCGGGGCCACATCAAATGAAGTCGCGGGCCGGATTTGGCCCCCGGGCCTTGAGTTTGACACCCCTGCCCTAGATAATCAGCTACCAAATACCACATACAACCAGCTAGTCTTTGCTGTCTGTGTTTTGTTTCCAGGCTGCTGGTTCTGTCCCGTCACACCAGGATCAGACATTGAACTACAGGATGAAAGACCTCCTGACCTTTACCTTCTACCAGGCTGGCGTGGCCTGCAGAGAGGAACCCGGCTTCTGGAGCGACTGGAGTTCTGACGTCGGCGCGAGGACGCTGGAACTGGGTAACGGTTTACATTCAAACAGAAATTCAATTATAGTCTGAAACTCAGAAGAAGTGTTTCCATAAAACGATTGAAATAGTGTCTCAGCATAACCTGCTATAGAGTGGTGCTAATGCTCGCTCAAGAGTAAGGACATCAGCACTTTTTTTGTCTCGAAGTGTATGTGTTTTTTAGCATGTTTGTGCTTCGTTGCCTGAAATATAGTCTGTGGTTTACATCAAATTGACACATTTTGATATACGACATAAAATCCTTCAGTAAATACCCCACTCAAGAATGTTCAAAGTTTCATTTAAACAGCAGTTGCTAATGAGACTAAATTAGACTGCTTAACGCCATTGAGTCAATACTAGTCTGCCTTAAGCGTAGAGTTGTTAATGTGCAGCCATGCAGCCATGATGGTGTTGGTTTTTAGCATAAAGATAACTTGTTACTCCTGCCAGGGACATTTATTCTTCAAAAATCACAAAGAGGTGTTAATAAGTGGAGATTATCCTGCGGAACAAAATGTGTTAAGTATCTTAAATGTTTGTTTTCCCCAGAGCTTTCTGTCTGCAATATTCCAAAACCCAATGGAACAATCCCATCCCGTCATAACTGCACGACTATATCGTTTATACCAATTACAGAAATGTTTTTTTACAAGAGCAGTCAAATCAGCTTGGAATGTTTTGCTTTGTCTCTGCCAGCGCCGTCCAGGCCTCCAGAGGTGTGTTACAGAGTGGAGGACACTTTGAAAGACTCTGATGGATCCTTTCTGCTTTATCTCATGTGGAAGGTATTTCAGAATTCCTTTTAAGTCATCTATAAAATGGTTTCCCTTTTCAGCCTAAAAAATAAACAAGTAATATGAATAGACAAGTAATATGAAAGACAAACAACTGAACTTATTACTGGTTGAATGCAAAGTCGTATTGAATAGCCTGCTTGCATTTGTTTAATAGTAGCTAATTCTGAGGCAACTCGAGCGTCAAATTTGCGTGACGCTTTCTCGTGAAAGACAGAGTAAACAAAACAAAAACTCAAAGCCGCGGCCCAACTCGCGCGAGTGAATCGATGCGATGCAAATCATTGCGCCATGTCCAGTGGGAACGCACCATTACACAGTATAAGACAGGAGGCATGTATAAAAGTGTAAACAAAGTTTACAACCTTTATTAAATAAAGCCGATACAAATTGCAGGGACCAGAGAAGGTAAAATAAAACAACAAAAACAAAGAAAAACTAAACGAGAACAGACCCGAGAGCAGGGACACAGGCAGGAACTGCGAACCGAGAAGGAACATACGAGAAAAACCATGAGAGACAAGACACAGCTGGAGAGGAGATGAACCACAGGGGCAGCAGGTGAACACACATCAGACAATCACACAGGCAGGAAAACACAAAGAAAGGAAGTAAAAACAGACACAGACACAAGGAGGAAATACATATCAAAATAAAACAGTATAGGAGTTTACACCCACACTCACAGGCACACAGGCAGAGATCCAGTGTGATGCACATGGCTTTACTACGAAGCAGGATTTGGGGTCAAATCAAATCAAGTTTTATTTATATAGCACATTTATAAGCGATTTTTGGTCGAGCCAAAGTGCTGTACATATAATAAAAATAGCCTGCAGTAGAGACACTTTACAGCAAATACAACAGCACAGATTGTTCAGAATATCAGTATGAGAAAAACGACACCCTCTGTCCTTAGACCCTTTGTCCTTGGACCCTCTGTCCTTAGACCCTCACATCGTACAAGGAAACACTTCCAGAGAAAACCCACAGTTTAAGGGAACGTGGGAGAAACCTCAGGGAGAGCAACAGAGGAGGGATCCCTCTCCCAGGACGGACAGACGTGCAATAGATGCCGTGTGTAAATGGAAGAGATAATACATTTGACAGCATATAGACCGAATGTTAGGAAATGCATGTGTCTGTAATAAGAAGATGAATCCACGAGGATGTCAGCTACAATCCTGTGGAAGCCATCAGGGAAGCAGCATGACGAGACCCAAGGCAGGACCGCAGAGACAGGTTCAGCCACGACCCGAAGTCCACGACTTAATCCGATAGAGGATCCAAGACACAGGACCACAGCAAGAGGATCAGCCTCGACTCCGGATCCCGGCGTAGATATAGATACAAAACAAGAAACAAGATGTGGCTGGGTTAATCGGAACAAGAGAATACACAGACACAGACAGAGAGGGAGAAGGTCATTGGATAAAAGTTATTCTTGATAACCCTCTAGAAAGATCTCATGAACTTCCCCACTCAATCTATCAAGACCCGAGCAGTTCTATTAGATATAGATAAGAAACAGAGAGAGGGAGCACCGTGAGGGTCAGTGAGGTAACTTCAGGGTTAACTCAAAGTTCATATTCCTACGACGCTGGTTCACTACGTGTGAGTGAACAATACGTAGGATGGCTCCTTGGTGTTATGTTGAACACCAGACCTGCACCAGAGCAGGTCATGTTTGAGATAAAAGATCAACTCTGTGGCAGCACCGCCTGCTGACCAACACAGTTTTAACTGCTGTATGCAGCAAAGACGGCCGGCAAAAGTCGACGACTGTGTGAACATGTCAATTAGTAGAATATCATTGCCCATCTTTAGACCTATCATTATAACATTTGCTGTAAGCAAGCGTACTGAAATATGAGCCAGAACATAAGTAACGGGAGCAAAGTGACGCACTGTAAGTGCACGTCCCCGACACGTCGCACTTATCAATCGGTGGTGGCGAAGTCCATCGGGACTTGGCTTGGCAACTGGAAGGTCACCAGTTCAAGTCCCGGAAAGACCAAGTGCTACCGAGGTGTCCCTGAGCAAGGCACCGTTCCCCACACTGCTCCCCGGGCGCCGTACATAATGGCTGCCCACTGCTCCTAACACTAGGGTGGGTCAAATGCAGAGAAACCATTTTGTTATTAGTACCTGTATTATGTAAGGACAATAAAGTTGAATCTTCTTCTTCTTTATATCATATCATCACTTATCTGTGTCAGCTTCTTGAGCCGTGCAACTCACCAGAGTCGTGCACTCACTGTCACAGCATACTGTGAGAAGTATTTCAAGCATAATTAAAGTCAGATCCAGTGGGGCAGTGATATTATGAACCTTTTAGTTTGAAACATCTATTCTCTCTGCTCTTTGCAGCTGCCCGTGGCTTTTATCCTGGATTAAGTGTTGAAGTCATGGATGTTTAAAGTTGAACTTTTCATATTTGTCTCATGTGATAGATTACTCTTCATTCATGATGCGAGGTCAGTACATATCTCCATGTTTGTACTCCATATCAAATGTTGCTAGCCCCGCCCCTTTCACGTGAACGCGCTCTTAGCCGGACAGAGAAACCCTGGGTTCACTTGCCGAGTTGATAACCAGCGTCGTAAGACCGCTTAGCGAGATTGTTTTTGTTAGATAAGCCATGTAACTCAAAGATATCTAGGGTCTGTTGAACTGGCTTCGCCGTACCACATTACATTACATGTCACTCGTTAGACGCTTTCATCCAAAGCGGCTTAATAATAATACTAATACTAATAACTTAAATGTATATAGCGCCTTTCATATACCCAAGGATGCTTTTACAAAGAGGGGGGGGGCACTAAACACACTCTAGGAGAGAACACAATGGGACTACAAAGAAAACAGACAAGAAGACTACAATGTGTGATGTAGTTTGTGAGGGCAGGGGGACGAGTAACTAAGGTTGGAATGCTATTAGAAGAGACTAGTTTGCAGGGTTCCCTTGAAGATGTCCAGAGAAGGGGCATCACAGGTTTCAGCAGGGAGGGAGTTCCAGAGGGTTGGGGCAGCAACACTGAAAGCACGGTCCCCGAAAGTGTGGAGGCGTGAATGGGGAATGGAAAGCAGGCCAGAGTCTGAGGATGGAAGAGTACGGGACGGGATGTATGGGCGGAGAAGATCTATGAGGTACTGAGGGGAAAGGGAATGGAGGGACTGATGGTGAGGAGGAGGAGTTTATATTATGTGATGCAGGACTTGATCGGGAGCCAGTGGAGGTGACGTAGGGTAGGGTAAGGGTTACATACATTCAATACTGTGGGCAATCCCCACAGGAGCCATTTTGGGGTGAAGTGTCTTGCTCAGGGACACAACGACATGCTGACTGCAGCGGGACTCAAATGTGCTCTCCCCTGATCCGAGCGCACCTCTCCCCTGATCCGAGCGCACCACCCCACTGAGCCACAGCATCCCCTGTGTTTGTCAGTATCTGTCAGTAATGTTAGCAAATGTTGCTAGTTATTGCAAAGAAAAACAGGCAGATTGATTAACTAATTTGAAATGCATGACACCAAATGTCACTAGTGAAAATAAGAAATGTATAAAGTTTGGTTGACTAACAGAAATATAACCCTAACTTACAATATCTAATCAAATATCATAAATAAAGCAGCGACTGTATTCGCCATGACATAGACAGTCTGTGTTTTGTATATGTTTAACTTTTGTCCAGTTTCTGAACAGATATGAGGAGCTGTGAGCTCTGAGTGTGTGCTAACAGCTAACGGCTGATGTGTTGGGCCAATCACGAAGCGTCATTTCTTGACTGGCAGCAAAAACAACCAATCACAGCAGTGCTTCTCTGGCTGGCTCTGTCCAATCATAAACAAGAAGTGTTCTCCCTAAAGGAATACCCTTTCCGTCCAATGTGAAATGCTGTGGTGTTTTGTGAAATGTAGAAGTGTATACAATATACTGACTTGTCAAATCTCTAAACAAATGTGGTATAAAATGTCTTGTGCTTACGCCCCTTCTCTCTGCAGCATCTCGACCTCCCTGGTACCAGAGTTCGTATCCATGGATACCAGGTGAGCTACAAGCTGGTGAAGAATCAGCAGGCGCAGGACAGATTCACTCAAAATGTCACCGGGTCAATGGCGCTCCTGGTGGTGAAGGAGGGGAACTACAGAGTCACAGTTTCAGCTTTCAACACGGCTGGCTATGGACCTGCTGCTCATCTCAGCACTGACACACAAAGACAAAATGGTGAGCGCCACAAGGGTTACTTCATGTAAATAATTAGTTTTTTATATAAGGTTCATGTTGAGGTACACAAAGAAGCAAAGGATTCTGTAATATAAGTGAAATCTGCATAAAGTTGCATATACGATCATAAAGATTGCGGCTTTCCACTTTTGCAATATCCTGTCAGTGAGTGTACATGTTTGAGTTGTCTTGCAGAGAAGGAAGCAACAGAGCAGCATCATGATGTTCAGATACATCTTGTTGCAACACAACATTATCTAATCAAATGTTCTCTGCCATCATGAACCTGTCAAGAGATTTGTGTTGTTTGTTTCAAATGTGTTTTAAATTCCTGAACTGTGCAAGGCACGAGACTGGATGAGATGCCAGTAAACTCTTATACGCATGGTTACACATTTATTTTTTTATATTTAGTTTGCTAAATATTGAGATTATTGATTTACGGACAACCTGTCCAGGAATTACTCCGCTGCTCACAGCGAGCGTGCACAGACTCACTTGTACACCAACGCCTAAATGCATTAATGATGATTTGCAACATATCCTACCACAACAGAATCTTGGTTTTCTCCATCACTCATAATCCTTTGGTGGATTTCTGCAGCTCTCCCGCCAGTCAGCAGCTTGTGGGTTTCCAGTTCTCTCCCGGTTATGAAAGGCCTTCTTGTCCAATGGGAGAACCCCAAGGCCCTGCCCTCCGTCCCGCCAGTCAGTCATCTTGCCATTCACTGGCGTTCCGAGACTCGTCCATCTACTAGCCGTGGGACCACAGTGGGCAACTTCACCACCTCCACTGTCATACAAGGTGGAATCGAATCCTGATCTTCCTCTGTTCCATGTAAATCTATTGTGAGCCTCACTGTTACACGTTCCTTTGTTACCATGAACACACACACTGGAATTCATTAGTATTATTCTTGCTGTCACTAAACACTCACAAGAGCACCAAATGTGGATAATCCACCACTGAAAGTAGTCCCTAAGAAAAGTACCATTTTGGGTTTGTTTGATAAAAAAAAAACACTACAGTCACAAGCTTTTTTAGGATCACCAACATGCATTAAATGGTCATGGCCATTTCCACTGATCATAATTCCATTGTTGAGGTCTACTAGAATAGATTTACATTGTTCAATTTTCCAAACTCACATTGGTTTCTCACAGCATCTCTGTATAGTGTGTGTATTCACTCTGTCCTAAACGGCCTGTTGGAGCTCCTGCCCCCCCCTCCCTTTAAGGTTAAGAATACCATGAACAGTTTGTTCTATATGTATGTCAACTAAGAGTGTGTGGTGTGTTTCCAGATGTTAACCCCGAGGACTCCTACCTGATTACGGTGTTCCCCGTCTATAACCAGCAGTGTGGATCTCCTCAGTCGCTGCCGGCCAGTCTGCAGCAGGGAGGTGAACATGGTGGTCGTGATGATTGCATCCACTCTTTGGAACAAAGCAACATAATAATACATGTGTTTTCTCAGCTCTTGTGGAGGCGGTCCAACTGAAGGTGGTGGGCGTGACCAAGACGACAGTAAAGGTGGAGTGGGTGTGGCAAAGGAAGGCTGGAACAGTCACAGAGAACAGATACAGAGTGATGCTGAGGAGAGACTCAGAGAGACAAGGTGTTCTTCTAAAGCAGGGGTATTCAAAGCTATGATGGTGTAATCATGGAGGCAGCCATGTCATGCTTTCTGGTAGCGCCATCATGCCATTCTAGACAATGTGCGTCATTTTGTCCACGAGTAGTTGGCATCAAGTTGAGGTAGAGGCTACTTTATGCAAATCAGGGGCATCCAGCGCGACTTGCTGCTTCTGGAAACGTTTTAATTTAAAAAACATTCAGTCTGAAATTAAGAAAGATTTCTCCATTGCTTATTTCCCAAATTCTTCAAAAAAAAAACGATTCCGGGTATGTTTTCGTTACATAAGAGACCATTTTTCCTAAGGAGTTCAGTTGGTGGTTTACAAGTCCCAGAGGTGGCAAGAGCCCCTGCGTACAACAGCACCCCCGAACATGTACAATTACTGTTAGCCCTAGCTGCTAGCATTGTTAGCTGATAGCCACCAGTTGAGAGCTTTGTGGAGGCAAACCTTCTACTGAAACATTTAAATACCTTTTTATTAGGAAATCCCATTCTGGAAATCTGCTCAAAGCACACATTTTCAAATATAAAACGTAATGATATAAGGCGCTCAAAGTAGAAGGTGAATTCAGACAAAGCAATATATTTCCTCACTGCTGTTTGGAAGCTAAAAGTGAATCAGTTGGTTCATTATTTTAAAACCTCAACTGTGAATGTTTCTCAAGTCACATTTCCAAGTTGTTTGACGACCCATCGGTAGATAAGAGCATGCATTGCTTCCTCCTTTTCAGCTCTGTCTCTGTGGCCGGACCAATGGCAGCTCACCTTCATCAACCTGAAACCCAACACTGAGTATTCTCTTCTCCTATTGGTTGATAATGCAACTAGAAACATCATCCCTGTGAAAACAAGCGTTGGTGAGTGTAACTTGTTTTCTAAAAGCAGAATGCCATTTATAACTTAGTCCCAGTGTATTTGAACTGTTGGATATTAAGAAGAAATCTCCTTTCCTAACACAGGAATAAGGATAAGATATGATTTGTTGTTTAGAGGAGGATGTTATATGCTATATGTGGTAGATTTTCTTTCCATCATGATCAAAGGGCTGATATAATATACCATTATTGGGATATAAGACATCGTCTTAGATTTTGGATGTCATAATATGGCATTATGGTCGTCTTTTCCTGGTTTTAAAGCCTGCATTAAGTTCAATTGAATGTGAATATGCCAAACTGTTCTATATTTTCAACTTCAATCAGTCATTATATTATACGATTCATTTCCCCAAATCTCATTGGGTAAAAAAATATTTTATATTTTATAAAGCACCAATAGTCAACCCTGCAATTCATTTGATAAAAAAAGATCAGTTACGATACCAGAACAAACTGTTCTCCCTAGTAGCAGTCCTCCAAGCTTACAGGCAATACTTAAACTGATATCTAAAATGCAACACTTAACATTTATTTCACATTCTAGCACCTAAATTAACATGGACGAATGTATTCTAAGGGCCAAGAAATAATTTCAATAATTTAATTGAGTAAGTAAGATATTGCTATAATACTTTTGACGTAAAGAATTGGCAAGGCCTGGAAAATAATGTCTGAACACTCAATTCTACAGTGACCGACAGGTGCTAACGCGCTACAACGTCGCAACACACTTCCCTTAGGAGAAATGCGCTGCCGTTCCAAACAAACGATGCAAATATAAAAACACACATGGGACAAAACACATGCGAATAAAGAAACATCTTCACCAACTTGACAACACATGCGCAGAGTTTAGAAAACATTCACCAACTTGAGGAAAGTGCGCAAAGTTGACTAAAAGCACTGCAAATGAAAAATGCTGCAAGAACGTCAAAACTCAACGGCGGGACACGACGAAGGGATGCGTGCACACAGCTCAGCGCACTGGTTGACATTCAGGGAAACGTGTCCGTTGTATTTTGAGCATCTGGCAGCGTTTAGTTTTTGCAAGTAAACCTTATTCAGACAAGACATCCAGGATGAAATATATTAATAAAATGGCACAATCTAATTAATATGTGCTACGGTCCAAGCGTTTCTTGCTTACTGTGGTATCTACAGTGTGATGTCATTAGAGGAATACAAACATTTACACATAAGCCCTTTCTCATTTCTCAAATGTTTGCCTCCTTGACACCTTGACTCCTCGACTCCACTGTAGTGACCCGGAAATAGATTTCAGCGCGCCATCTTGAAGGACATCTGATTTCTCTAAATGAACATCGAGGATCGAGCATTGATGAGGCTCTCTGGATCACTCAATTATATATATATATATATATATATATAGCCTAAATTATACTCTTTATTTGTAGGCTTTAGTAGTAGATATTTTTCATAAAACCATATACTGTAGTGCTTCACATAATAAAATATACAACGGCTGTAGCATAATGTTATGCTTTCGGAGCTCTCTCCCAGGGTCCCCTCCGCATCACCTGTGGGCGGGACTAAGACATGAGGCTAGGAGTCGAGGAGGGGAACATTGAGAAAGGGCTATAGTAGTCCTTTGATTCTGACCTTACCATGAATGTTTCATTTCAGATGAGGTGCCAGCGGTTGCTACAGCAACGCCTCTGCTGCTGCTGGCTCTTACTGTATTCATCATTTCAATCCTGTCCAGGACTGTGTAAGTCAACACACACACACAGTCACGGTCACATCCGAGGGTTCCAATAAATACAATGTGAATACACTTCCTGGTTTGTGGCTGGTGATTGGTTGGCTGCATTACTTTTACATCATTCTGTGCGCTTCATCAGCACCTTTATCATTTGGTCCGTCAATCAGTAATGGAAACATTGGTAAAAATGCTGATGTAACATATTATAATAATAGTGTTTACTATGATGACGTGTTTGGATTATTATTATATTCTGCTTTATAAATGTGTACGCTGCATTACACTGCTGTAGATGTTTAATGTGCTTTTATATTCTGTTGGGTATAAACTACCGCAATGCATCATATACTTTAACATCATCACATGTTGGGAGCTTTGCCACCATCTTGTGAGAAGCATATATCTCAGGAAAGTCAACTGTTCATAAGCTCAGAACTGACGGCAGTTTCAGCTTTGTTACATTGCATTTTCCCACTGATCATAAAAGATTTTAAAAGTAGTTTATTACATTTCAAAACTAGAATTATATTTCTCTTTCTCTTTAACCCCTTTACTCTGCAGGTACAAGTGGTATTTCTTTCCGCCCCTCCCCAGCCCTCGGGGCAGTACGACAGGCCAGTGGCTGATGGACCCTAATCACCATGTGAGTGTTTAAACTGCTGTGTTCATGTCTTTTTCATTCAGATCCAAACACGAAAAGGTTACAGAAACAATCCTGTTGTCTATGTTTCTCATATTCAGTTTAAAAGTTGTAAAGATATGTTAATTTCCCCCCAATGTTTTTCTGAACATAGAAATAAGACAGATTAATGCAAATGTTTAACATTCGTTTCGAACATGTTTTTACATTGTTATTCTTGTAATTTGTTTATTGTGAAAGTTGATTCTATGTTTTTTGAAATTGACAGACATTATTAAGCTCTTGATTTTCGTTACATTTACAACTCTTCACTGACAATTTATGATGTCCTATTGAAATATTTAACATTATTTAATCATTCGAGAAATCAGATAAAAAAACTGAAACAAGACTTTTTTTTTTTGGAAAAACTATAATATATATTTCCTGATTAAAATCCAATCAATTATCCCACTCAACAGAAAACTGCAGAGAGAAACATCCTTCATATTGAGGACTTCCAGCTGATGGATGGACTTGGTGAGAATGGTATCATCATGATTGGCCCAAACTTCAAGTCCTCCTATGAAGAGGACCTAAATGAAAACAACGCTCCGCTGTCAATCAGCCAACTCAGCACTAAACCGTCAGCCCTGAAAGTGGACACAGACTATATACCTGTGGCTCCAGTGACAACAGAACACCCCCTCATTCCTCTCCAGTTCTATGAAGCTGACTATGGATTTAACTATCGAAGAGTTTTCACATCTGAGGAGAGACGAGAGGCCGATGCTGCTCAACTGAGTCAAAGAAATTAAGCCAACGTCTGCTTTCCAGAGGGAGAGCACCGACCAGGCGACTTTTCTGAGAGAGCCCATCAGGCAGAAGCCGCTCTAAAATTTAATTTTCCGGAATTAATGGCAAACAGCTGTGTTAATCAGATAACATGCGAGGCAGATTACATGGAAAACGGATGTGTGGCCTGATTATACAGAAAACTGCTGCTTAACTTCAAACACTGCAGATGAAGACTGAACATCAGTGCTGCATGCTGAGGCAAAGAGGACTAGTAAGAGACGAAGGTTAAACACATGCTGATGCCTCCTAGTGGCTGTCATTTCCATTACACAGCAAAAACAAAAGCTAACCTTGAAAGTTGATTCGGCAGTACAATCCTAATCTTAAACTACAGAGCAAAGCACAATGGTCCTGTGCGATCAGGACGAGGGTTTGAGTACATTGAGGCTCGAGCATGTTAGCTATCTGGGCTTTTAAAAAAATGGTATAAGTAGTTGAGACTTCTAGAATTCTCAGCCTTTTTTCTAAAAAAGTAGCTAGCACTGTCTCAAAAGTAGGGCTGCTCGATTACGGCAAAAATCATAATCTCGATTATTTGGGTCAATAATTGATATCACGATTATTAAAAACGAAAAATATTGGAGAAAAAAATATAATATAATTCAACTGGAAAACCAATACAAAATAAATTGGCAACGTTTGTATGCAATTACACATTTGTACAGATTGCTCAATTAACCCTGTTAAATTAATGGGAATAGTTGTATATCCCAGTATCGTCTAATTACAGATTAAAACGTTTTGCAAAAGTGTCCTTAACTTTGTACAGTTGCGTTACATTCAAACCATCATCACATCCCGAGTCTAAGCTCAAAGCTGAGAATCGGAAATGTAAAGGTTTATTGTTGATCATCTTTTCCATCTTGAAAAGTTCTGTCTTCGCCTTTATCTGCAAGTGATGCGTTTCAATGATTTGGACTTAGCGGTGAAAACAAACCACATTAACAAACTGTCCTGTACAGCCCTCAGAATCTGGCTGCTACCTCAGCGGTAGTGTTCCTGGTTTGTCGTAATAGAGTAGCAACAGTTCTGACAGCTGCTGGTTCATAGATCCACCTTATGGAGGTTCAGTGCTACAGGTTAGAGGTCATGCCGATCCAGTGTCGGACCAGCTGGTGGGCGATGGTCTGCCTGGGAGGAACAGTGAAGGCTGGACGGGTTCCTCTGAAAGAGTCAATCACCTAAGCCAGGAACAAATGGATTTATAGTCAAACAGCAGCATTTTCAAAAAGAAAATATCTTCTATTCTTTTGCTCAGAAAACAGAAATATTGTTAACTGTAAACCTCTCCTCAGACTCCCCATCATCACTTCTACTCTGCTTTCACACACAAATACTCAACTTCCACCACATTATTCTGCATGACAGTCCGAGAAGAAAAATATGTTTTTTCATATTTTCCAAGCAGGGTTGACGATTCAGAAGAAGATTCATTTTGTATCGATAAACATTTTATTCACGTTATTCTTTTGTAACTGTGATGTGTGTATTATTATTAAATATTAATATTATTTGTATTATGTCCTGTAAATGTAATAAAATCCATTTCAATTTAAAAGTTCTCTAATATGTGCCACACAAATAATGTCATTATTATCAGTGACAACAGCTGAACCATCTAAATGACAGTCTGAGTCATAACAATTATTATTATCTCAGTATTGTTATTAGTAGTAGCATCAGCAGTGTTTATAAAAGTAGTAAAAATGTGTAATGTTTGAACCTGTTGCCGTGGAAACCACCGAGCTTCCTCGATCTCTTTCTCGTCCACTTTGATGTCAGTCGATATGGCAACAGACAGGCAGCCAATCATGAGACTGGAGGGCATCGGCCAGGGCTGGCAGGAGATGTACTGAACGGGCCCGACCTTCACTCCGCTCTCCTCCTCAACCTCTCTCCTCACCGCCTCCTCCAGCGTCTCGCCTGCAGGAAGGGCTCACTGTAAGCTTCTGTACGGGGGCCGACTGGTGCAAATGGCTACAACAGCCCAAAACATTTATATTACAGGAAACGCATTGCAGTTAAAACAATTATGCAAATATAAAAGCACAAATGTCCCCAAAGACATCGAGAAACAGCTTCACCAACCAGACAAAACATGCACAGTATTTAGAAAAACATTCACCAACTTAGTTAAAGGGGACCTATCATACAAAATGCACTTTGTGATGTCTTTTATACATAAATATGTGTCCCCGGTGCGTCGGGGAACTCACGCAGCGTCAGAAAATAAAACCCTCTCTTTCCCTCCGTACCCAAATATTTTAAAAACGGGTGTACAACAAGAGGATACAGATTCCATCCGCTGTGACGTAATAGCGGCGGCGGACCCACAGAAAGTTGCTGTCAGAAACAATGCCTGACGTGTTTTGGACGTCTTTGTTTACATTAGCAAGCCTCGCTAACACTCAGAGCTAACCAGAGGCCTGTACTACGAAGCTGGTTCAACCTAACCTGGATATGTTTGAGTTAGCCGGTTGGCCTAATCCAAAACATACGCGCTCTCGCTAAGCAGTCCTACGACGCTGGTTATCAAGTGGATCGCTCAAGCCAGCCGTGTCCTATCTAGTTAGGTGCGCGTTCACATGAAAGGGGTGGTATTTGGAGCATTCGACCAATCACAAACATGGAGAAGCGTACTGACAGCGCAGCGTCATACTTCCTGAATGAAAAGTCAACTTTAATATTAGACATATGAAGAAGTTAAACTTTAAACATCCATGACTTAAACACTTGATCCAGGATAAAAGCCACAGAGCTGCACCTGCAAGGTGAATACAGCTGGCAAAAGAACAAGTGTTTGAATGCGTACATTAACAGGTTTATGATATCACTGCCCCGTCTAAAACACGATCTGACTTTAATTACATTTGTCTCGAGTGTTTCGCCAACTTAATGTGTTGCTTAAAATAATACTTCTGCATTCAGTATGTGACACTGTGAGTGTTGCACGGCCAGATACGGCTCAGCTGACTCAGATCAGGAGATATATGATACATTATGAAGTGATATGCCGCGGACTGTACTTAATGTACTCTGATCCGGTTACTTATGTTGTGGCCGATTTTTAAGTAAGCTTTCTTAACGCTAATGTTATAATAGTCAGATTGCTCTGAAGATGGAGGTGATATTCTATTCATGTTCACGTTCACACAGTCGGTGATTTTTGCCGGCCGTCTTTCCTGCATCGGCAGCTTTTCTGTATTTCCTTTCTCCTGTAATATGACTTGATCGCTTTAAACTCCACACACTGAGCTCTGATTGGTCAGCAGGCAGTGCTTTCACTGAGTTGAGCTCTTAGCCTGCAACCTAACCTGCTCCGGAGCAGGTTAGCCGCACAGCATGAGTTACCATGGAGATCTAGCCCGCTAAAAAGAGAACCAGCGTCATAGGACAGGAAAGCCGGAGTTTTCCCTGAAGTTAGCCGGCTAAGCGAAAATCCTGCTTCGTAGTATACCCCCCTGTACCGTAGAGCACGTGTTTAAAAAGCAGGACATAAAAAAGAACTCACCTTGTGATAAACCCGCAAGAGAAAAAGCATTTGAGCTCCATACTGTTTCAGAAATAATCCTTGACGTGGTTTAAACAGGATGGCGTTTTATCACAGCAGAATTTAACTTTATCTCCGGTTGAATTCTGATCAGGCATTAGCTCCACCTCCTCTTATTTATTTTGTTCAAGCTAAGGACCCAAGATCCGCGTTTCTCTAACAGGGCTTCAAAAGAGAGGGTTTGAGTAGTATGAGGCATGGCAACAATGGGTGATCTGTTTGGTATTTTGAAAACAAAACTTCACAGACATGTTTTGTATAGGTATATATTGTAGGGTATGGCCCTACAATATATGTTTCAAATATAGCATGATCGGCAGGCTTGGAATTTCGTCATTTTAGGGGCAAGGCCATTTGGCCTTCCCGTTCGCATTTTTTTTAAGGGCACAAAGGCCACATGACAGGGCACAAAGGCTGTTTGGTTAAATTACGCTGGTCAATCAACATGACTGAAAAGTGTAGCACTAACGTCAACACCAGTCGTTTTACAAACGGCTGAATAGCAATAGTGTTTCTTAAACGTATATGTTAAGTTCAGCCATAAACCACATAAGTCAGTCAGGGGTAGACAGTAAGGGTAACATTGTATTGTCACTGGCCCCACCATTGTAACCACTGGCCCGGAGCATTCGTCCACCAAAAAAAAAATCGACTAATAATGAAGAAGATTAACACATTTGTTGCAATAATTTATGCACTAACTACATTACTACTTGTACTACAACATTTTAATCATCAGGTCTTCCTCATTTTCCTCAATTGTTCATATTTGGTTTATTAAAATAATGATATTGTGGTCATTGTTAAAAAATGTCTGCTATTATGAGTATTATTATTTGTATAATGCACTTTCTGCCTTCCTGTCATTAGGAGTTAGACATGTAATGGCTATATGTAATTGATTTGATTAGAACCTTCATTCTCCTAAACTGCTGGGACATTTCGCCAATACCTTTATATTGTCTACTCTTCACTTACCTGTCAGCATAGGTCGGCATTGATGTACAGAGCCGACAGAAGACCTTGTTTATACTGGCATCATATTGAGAGGTGCAGTGACGCGTCCTGAAACCAGGAAGTAAGCTGCTGGTTCCCTCCACAAAAAGCAATGGAATTTCTCCACAGGGTTTTGGAAAATAGCTGGAAATAAGGTCTGTGGAAAACAAACCTGTTTTGTTCAGCCGGATAATCTCCACATGTCTACCCTACTTTTATAATTTTCGAATCATAAATCTAATCAATAGATTATAAAAGGGTTTTAGGACGCGGCACTGCAGCCAACTCCCTGTCACTCCTTTAACTCCTCCGGTGACTTTCTTTTATTAGAAGATTGTTTTTTGCCCGGCGCTTGGCCGGTTACCGCTGTATTAAAAACATTTTGGCGAATGGTTAGGTGGCGCGATAGTCTGTAGTGAAGAAGGAGCACCCTCCCGCTCACTGGAGCCTGCTCGCGCTGTGCTCCGCAGCAAACAGCTGTTTGCTGCGGAGCATATCGCGAGCAGCAAAAAGCTGTTTGCTTTTCCCCCCCAACAACCACAACCGACTCACGAAACGCTATGTTGTAGCGTTGATAAACGAAACAATTTAACTAAATTGCTAGTCAAAATACCAATACCACAGGAATTTTTTTTTTTTTTACTTTTGACAGGGGCACAAAGGCCACTTTGGCCGTGAATTGCATTTTTTTTAACAGGGCATCACGGCCAAAGTGCGGAGATGGGTCTGTCTGCAGACCGCAGCAAGGAGGCGTTTCCTATAGGGGCGTTTCCTATAGGGGCGTTTCCTAACTTTTTTTATCCAGCTGATTTTATAAATCCTCGCAGAAGAAGTCATTGTTCTAGTTATGGGAATTCCGGCTCTTCTTGCTGAGCCGGATCATTTGGCTCACCAAGAAGAGCCGGCTCTTTCGGCTCCCAAAGGGCTCTTCAGTTTACCACATATTATACCTTTTAATTAAATCAAATGTAGCGCTGTTTTGACTAATGATTTATATGTGTACACATATATCACTTAAATTATTCAAGACATCCTTTGTACTAAAGTATTCAAAAGTAAAAATTACATGTGTAATATAAATTATTTGCTGTGGCCAATTGTTTTCATTGCATTTACAGACCCGTGTAACTCTCTGATACCACCCAATTAATGCATTGACTTGCTTGTAGAACCACGCTACACAAAACAGATGGCAACACCTATAAAAACTATTTAAAAAAAGGGGCTACTGTATCAACCTATATAAAGTATATACATATAGTTGTTCTCCCTGCAGGAGAAGGGAGCGTGCTTTGAGATCAACTGCTAGGCTGCAGCGGGGAGAAGAGGGGGACAAAAAGTAGGAAGAGAAGTAATGGGTCAGAAACCCTCCTTTTTACGCAGCGGTCCAGACATAGGGCATTAGGGCAGGGATATCTTTCAAGGTTTGACATAATGAATTGTGCAACTTTTAAAGCAAGCAACGATGTTTTCAAATCTGTAATCAAAAAGCTCCTCAAAAACACTATAGAAGCAGTTCCTGCCGTTGTTACGTTAGTTCAAACAGTAACAACGGACTACTTTTCTTAGCGGATGCATGTCAATTTAAATCAATACAAAAAACTATTTTTTAAATCAATAAAATCTTTTTCTAAATCCATAAAAGCATTTCAATTATTATTGGGAGTCATGTCGTTACTTTGTTGAGAATGTGGCCATGTGTAATAAGCGGGATAATGTCCACATTGCACATTGCATAATGTGCCTTCATGCCGATCTAGATCCCTCCGCAAAAACAAGACAAAAAACGTCTCGTTCGCGGGCGAGAGCCGGCTCCCGTCGTTCACTATAGGAAACGCCCCTATAGGAAACGCCTCCTTGCTGCGGTCTGCAGACAGACTCTATTGAAAGTGCGGGGCAACGACGGCCATGGCCGTCGTGGCCATAGATATATATAAACACTAGATGGCTCATGGGAGATTTTCCAGCGTAGCTGACTGGCCGCCATCTTGCTACAGTCAACAGTTACTCTGATTCGCGTTATGGTAGCTGTTGTAAGGTGAGTGATCTGCACAAAAATACTCTTAACTTGCTGAAATCTTGACTGATTTACAAACGGTTTGGTTTATTATAAACATTATTAGCATGGCTATGATACAGGATGCTTGGACATGTTGAAATTGCAGCTTTTCTTTGTATATGTGGTTGTATTTATTAGCTGGCTAATAACAAGAGGCTGTCAGTGAGACCTAGTATTACAAAGTTCACCCAGCAACTTTACACCAGTGGGAGAGGCAGAACTGCTCTTTCTTTTCAACATAACTTAAGTTACACATGATTTATTCCAAGTGGTTTGGCTTGTTAAAAACATCTTGCATTATGATACAGGAATTTGCTGGCTTTGTGTTTACAGAAGTACCTGACTATGCCGGACTTTTGTGCAGCCTACGGATGCTCCAATCGCCGCTGTCTGCAAGAACCCGTGGGATCACCACATATGTTTATGTTTGCTCAGTCTAATAAACCCATAACATGGTTGTGAAAGAATACCAAAGCTGAGGCTGGACGATGATTGATTGTTAGTGTGCCATGTGTCACTGTGTGTCTTATTGGTTTTGTGGTATACTGTATTTTATTTTATTGTGTGCAAGACACATTTAAAACAAATAACCTTGAACCTTGAAGCCCCATCTCTCCCCACCTGCTCCTGCTTCCTACATCCCCTCCACACCACACCAAGTTGTTCTTCTTAATAATAATAATACATTTATGTTGGGGGGCCGCCTTTCATAACACCCAAGGACACCTTACAGGGGCATAGGGGCAATATAGGTAACAATTTAAACAGTGGATTTTGTGATATATCAGCCGGGGTGAGTCAAGACAAACCACAAATGGACTACAGAAGGACATATGGTACAGTTTATATTATTCTTGGTCTTTTTTCAATAACATATTTCAAAGGTTCTGGATTTGTTTACAAATCTAGAAACTAAATACAAAACTAGGATGATATGAAGATCTCATGTCAAAAATAATTGTGATAAATTAGACAGAACTGGCCTGTCTGTGAGCACATTTTATGTTGGTTTGGTTCTTCTGATAAAGGTGTGAATATCTAAATAATATACCAACATATGCTATTGTCATTAGTTGTGTCCCTGTTCTTCAAGCTAAGGCATTGCTCAATTAACAACTCTTGGTTTACAGAGTGGTAACATGAGACCGATTTTTATATATAAAATATAAATGTATTTTAATTTTATAATTTATGTTAAATATTGACAATATAATAAAATAAATGGAAATATATACACCGGCAAATATTTAATATAAATACCTTGTGTGTGTGTATAGCTATTGCTTTATCTGATTAATGTTATTTTCATATGAAAGTCCATGATTATAAGTATGCAGTATCATAACTACATATTTGATGTTTATAAAAAACCAAACCGTTTGAAAATCGGTTGAAAATTGAGCAAGCTATGGTTATTTAAATAGTAAACCATAATGTTATGAATGAGAGCACTGCCTGTAGCAAGATGGCGGCCAAGTGGCAACGTCGGTCTCCATTGGCCAGCAGCGCGTGTGAGCCATCTAGTGTTTATATATATCTATGGTCGTGGCCGTCGTGAAATTCCCACCCTGATGATCGGTCCACTTTAAGTGATGCACTCGGCTGGGACTGAAGCGCTTGTTGACGTTCAGGGATTCTAAAATTGGCCAACTGTCACTGGAAATGTACGTTGTATTAGCTTATTTTAACAATGTGATGACATGATTCCTTCTGATATTATTGCAGATCTGCTGTAAGCTAGCTAGCTAACGTAGCTAACCTAGTGATTTAAAATATACTGACAAACAATTACAAGTATGAAACAGACTAACTGCCAACAGTGACTGATGGACAACTTTATGAACCTTGAGCGTCAACAAGCGCTCCGGTCCCAGCTGTGTGCGTCACTTTTTAATGTCCCCTGGTTTCCGTTGTGTTTTGAGCTTATTCCGGGGTTTTTCCATGCAGCGCTTTTAGTAAACCCTGCACATTTTTCTCAAGTTGTTGAATGTTATTCTAAATGCTGTGCATGTGTTGTCAAGTTGATGAAGATGTTTCTTCAGACCCATATATTTACAATGAGTTTGAAAGTGCCGCACAAAGTGCTTTGGGTTGTTGGAGCATGTTTGCACGGGTCGGCCACCCGTTGGTGAGTAGCTTTTAGGGAGTAGATGTTACTGTTAAGGTTTGTGCAAGTCAATGTAATGTGATGTTTACCAGGCTCTATGAATCCAGCCAGACAGGAGAACATGCCCACAGGGAAAATCTTCTTTCTTCCCAGTAAACACTGGTTTCCATCAGGGTGGATCACCAGCATGATGACCACTGGGTCTGAAAACACACAGTAAGAGGAGCTCAATTTACATCTAATAATCTCTCCAGTAATCTTGTGAAAGCTACCAAATGCATTAAAGAAAAGTGAGCCCATCATTTGACTCATCTATTGCACACTGGATTTGCGACTTGAGAATCTGTACTTTGATTAGTCACTATCAAACAACATGAGACTCTTTCTATTATAATGCCAAGTAATTTTTTTGGTTTGAGTAATGCAAAAGTAGTATTATCAGAAATGCATTACTCTACAGACAATAATATTGATTGTAATTTACAATCTCCAATTAAAGTTATATGTAACAGATTACATTTTCATATGAACTTGCCAAACACTAACTATATACCTTTACGAGTTTCAGTCATCGCTAATCTTAAAGTATGTAAGCAGGTGTTCGGGGACATTTCTTATGATGTTAATGTTGATTTTCAGGTAAGATAATTGTACTCAGGTGTAGGTCTTCAACTAACTCAGATAATCTACTCATGGAATGTAGGAAAATAGTGAAATATCCCCTTACAAGTTCTCAGAGAGTTACATATTTTTGTCCCATTTTTTAACCCAAAGTGTTCACTTTACTTTCATAAAGTCCAGGAAATCGAGCAAATATAATTATTTAAGAAGCTATTTTTGTCATGTTTGCTTATATTACTAATCTGATCATTACAATTATAATAAATACCGGATGAATTGACTTAACGTTTTGGCTTCGTTCAGGTTTAAACTGCACTCAGATCTGTGATACTAGCTCCCTGACTACAGTCACAACATCCTAGAGCAGGAAAGCTTGATTTTTAACCACTTGAAAAATCCTGCTTTCATCGGTGAACGTGTTTTCAACCACACATGACCTGCACATTGTACATGGCGCCTGTGCCTAAATGCATGTGTCAATGGAATCTAGATGTGTGCCCTACACAACTTAGGTGTTTGCACACAGCTAATAATCTGCAGTTGAAAGCATTCATTAAAGCTGATTAGGTTTGGAGCTCCGTACCGACGCGTGGGTAGCAGGTGTTATGAACCCCCTTGAGGCTCCTGCAGTCTGAGTTCAGGCAGCTCCTCTTGTATCCTCCCTCCATCGACCGGGTGCTGCTGCCACATGTCGGACAGAAGCTGTAGCGGCTGTGCCAGGCCAACACCGATCGAGCTTGAGCCACAACTCCTGCACGAGCAAGAGAGGGGACAGGGGTTATTCAGTTAGTTCAGTCATGGTAAGTCTGGGGGGCCAATCTCGGCCTTTGGTCAGTTTTGATATGGTTCACAGATTCAGTTTTATAATGTATTACTTATGGCCCGTCAGCGCTGTCAAACAGACGACATGTTAAAAATGCAATTTCTCTTGTCACAAGGTGACTGTAGCTTAAATAAGGAGAGCTGATACCCGGTTTCAGGAAAGATGGAACTTGAAGCTACCTTACCTCAAAGCTATAAAATAGCATATAATGAACTTAGTCATTATTTATCTTTTAGTCAGATAAAGTACAAGTACCCCGAGATAGAAGTACAGTACATGAGTACATGCACTACAATGTGTGGCTAAAGCTTGCAGGCCGATTACCGTAAATTAAATTCCCATTTAAAGGTACATTTAAAACGGATACAAAAAGTGTGATGTTTTTGCAACTAATCACAAGTGAAAATCATGTGTATGTTTGCCATTAGATATTTTAATTGAATGTAAGCCCGCATTTGTATATAGCTTTTATGGTTCAGAAGATATCGTTGGTAAAGAAAAAGAGACTGCATCTTCCTCACCTGCCTCTTCCTCGCTGAACTTCAGCAGGTCTCTGTTGAGCGTCTTCGGGAAGCAGCAGTTCTTTTCTCTGCAGCGTTTTAGAAGGTCAGCAGTGTCTTCGTCAGTGTTGATGGCAAACCAAGCAGGAGGCTCCCGGACACCATCCACTGTCTGAGCGGAGGGCTCCTTCCTCCTCTCTACCCCCAGGAAGATGAGCACAGTGGCAGGTTTCTGGAGAAGATCTTTAACCGTCTCATATCTGAACCGACACAGCTGGTTCTCACCCTGTTGGAATCACAATCATTAGAAAAAAAATTTGAATCTTTGAAAAAGACAAACTGACTAAAACTGTCACGTCATCAGGGCCGCCTTAATGCAGGGGCGGACCTGGGCTGAAGCCCAGGGGCCGACGGAGATTGGGGGCCTATCATAAGCCAATAAAAAAAATTAAAACTTTAATTTTTTTATTTCGGGTGTTTAATTTTAATTTTAAATAAAGTCTTGGCTTTCAGAATATGAAAGTTTTATTTCCAAAATCACACGATAAATACATTTTTGAAGCTTGTAAAGGGAAGAAGACAGCTCTCACTCGCCACTCTGCTGTCCCCCTCCCTCCGGCTGAAATTATGAATGTAAGGCGTATAGTAATCATAGAAAACACGGCAGGGTCCGTTACAGTTTGTTTTCATCTGATTTCAAATAAACAAAGTCTTGGCTTTCAGAATATTAAACTTGTTTCGGCAAATTCAGATGATAAATACAGCTTTGAAGCTTCGGCATAATTACAAGCGGAGAATGGAGTAACTTGACGTCACAGCAGGCATAACAACAGCCGGTGTTTCTCGTGAGTGTTTCCCCCGGGAAACAAACATAATACACACAAACACACACATACACAAAAACACACTCGCGAGCTTCCCCCACACCAGTAATCCAAACGAAAATATCTTCCCTCCGTAGTATTTTGATCATTTGCTCCGCTAATCAATGGATTCCAGAGATTTTTCTCAAACATGATGTAACAGTCAGTGGGCACCACTTAACAGCCAATCAGAATGAGAATATGTTTCACATGTGACTTATTCAAATTGTGAGTGATTGAGTGACAGATGAAGGTTGTTTAGGAGAACATTTTGGAGAAGAAAAAGTTTGAGAGTGGCGCTCGGAAAAGGAAACCTAACACTGATGTCAATTGAGCAAGACATTCTTCGTGAGATGGATTCAAAGAACATCATAAAGGCTTTTTCTTCAAAGAAAACCAGACGGAAGCTAAAGAGGTAAGGCAATGCTGCACTATTCATTGATTCCCAGGAGCCTGCAGGTTTAAAATGTGCATCGTTTTACATAACCAGGTTTGTGTTAATCCACCGGAGATAATGCTCATTCTCATCTACTGATACCTGGCATTGAGGCCATATGTTGCTGTGTGTGTGTGTGTGTGTGTGTGTGTGTGTGTGTGTGTGTGTGTGTGTGTGTGTGTGTGTGTGTGTGTGTGTGTGTGTGTGTGTGTGTGTGTGTCACAGAGCCTGCAGAGGCTATAAATTACTTTGATTTGTTGTTTAAATAGGGGGCCTACGGACCTGGGGCTGATGGCAGGTTAAGGCGGGCTTGCACGTCATCTACAGTAGCTATTGACTGCATGCAACATAACACCACTGAAATGACAGGGAAGCGAGGAATGTGTGCATTGAGAAGAGAACAATCAGGATGAATTAAGGAGTCATCCAGGCTGGACTTCAAGGCATCTGAAATATTGGATCCTGACATTATTTTACATGTACGCATCTTGATTGAAATGTGGGTCTTTTGTCAATAAATTAATTTCCTTATCAACCACAAATACAAGGCTACTTCTTTACAGAGATGCTATGGTATTTTACTGGGCAATCCATTTTCTGAGCTGTCCAAAAACGTAAGTTTTGACTCATACTAAATCCATCTGAATCTACTCCATTTTAGAAAACCTCAAAGTCGTTTCACTATATAGGGCAAAAACAAATAAACCACGTAGACTGGAAATAGCTTCTTATAGAGGCATCCTCTACTTCTATGTTAAACTAAAGGAAAGTTTTCCTTAATGCTTTAAGGCCCAATCTACTTCTTATAAAGATAGCTTCTGTATTCATAAAAATGACTTGTTGAACATTAAAGCATGGAGACATGTCATAGTAGAGGCACTAAATACAAATATGAACCTGAAAATGAGCATAATAGGGCCCCTTTAATAAGCCTTTGTGTGATTTGTACTTGGGATACTTAACAACAAACTATGATTGTTTTCAGATGCGTACAGCTGAATGCTTTACCAGCTAAATCTGCATTCACATGAAACACGGTAAAAGCTTACCGGATCACCAGAACTATTTTTCAAACCTAATGGTTCATCAGCTTCAACCAAAACAGATTACCAACATTTGCCTCAGGTAACATACCCCTGCGTTCCGGTCCTCCAGTGGGCTGCTGACCATGGGGCTGCAGTTGGAGAACAGGAGGTAGACTGTGTTTGGGTCGCTCTGTTTATCCTCCAGCCATCCCTCGTCGGTCCTCTTGGCACTGAGCCGGTCCAGCGTCTCTCTGCTGAAGTAGTTCTCCTGCTGGTGGAGGTCAGCCCCCGGCAGCACCCGCTGGCACCTGTCATCAGTATGGCCCAGCAGGGTGGAGATGTGTCTGTGGCCCCAGAACTTGGCGATATCGTAAGCAGTCTGTGACGAGCTGTTCACGGAGAACTTGTCGCAGCTTTATAGAACAAAAACAGAGATAGAGATTTTAGGTGAAGTAATGCATCTGTAGTGTTTGTGTTCTTAAGTGAAGTGGAACACAACATATTTGGAAATGTGCTGCACTTACACGGAAAACGTCATTTAATCAAAACAGATACAGTACATAGGGATGAAGATAAACGTGTTATTTACTGTTTACTCGAGTATTTCCATTTCCTGTCGAAAGTTCTGTACTTTTTTTTGCATGCTGGAGAAGCTGCAGTACATGCAGGAGCCTGTACGTGGCGCTGTAACTTCCTCCACAAAAGCAGCGAAGAAGCATTGTTGTCATGGTTGCCCTTCTGTTTATTCTCCGCGGTGGGGGCCGAGGGAACCGGGCAGAGTTTTTCGCCAGTCAACGTGTATTAAAGTTTAAATTTTCCGGACAAAATTATAAAAGTGCCGGTCAAAGGTCTTCTTTGTTATTTATTGAGTTTTAAAACAAATGAATAACGACTCTATATAATATTAATACAATACACGGAGCCTCTCTTTTTCCTCCCTCTCTTCGGACAGCGTCAGTGTCTGTCTCATGCAGCAGCTCATCCAGTAATCAGTGACCCGGCCGACAGTAAAAATAAACATATTTATAACTAGTTTAGGTAGTTTGAGAGGTAATTAAAATAGCTGAGGGTTTGAATTGCCGTATGTTGATTTTGTCTTTATTATTATTATTATTATTAATATGAAGATATTATTAAGATAAGATGTTACTTTATTGATTGAACATTTTAGTTTAGAATGTGCTGTCCCACGGTAATTCAGAAGGCTCACAGGTCACATTCCGACCATTATTTAAAACAATAGGTGCTTTCACACCGTCTACAGTTTGATTTGTATAGAGCAGGGGTGTGAAACTCAATTTCATTGCGGGCCACATTCGCATAAAGGTTGCACTCAAAGGGCCGGTTGTAACTATATAAATATATATTATATATTTAAAATAATGTATTATATTACATTATTGCCTCTGAATTGGATTATTATTGGATAGGATAATAACTTCGTAATTAACTACGTCTGAAAGCAGAAGTCCAGGGCAAATAATTGCAAGTCTCTTCAGTGCGCATGTCACAAAACGAGATGCATTGTGGGACATGTAGTTTATGGGCAACCTGCTTCTGTAAAGTGGCATGTAGCCGTATTATAAACGTAATATATTCTTTGCAAGCTCTTGCGGGGCCTCATGAAATGAAGTCGCGGGCCGGATTTGGCCCCCGGGCCTTGAGTTTGAGACCCCTGGTATAGAGGGAGCTCTGTGGCTGAATGGCCAGCGATTAGGTGTGGCGCCTTTATCATAGGTGATCAGAGCTAACTGCCTGCCGTCAGATTTCATTTAAAAATAGATCTGATTTTAAGACTATTTCTGCGCTCATAAAGAATGATAAGAATAAGAATAATGCGTATTGAACTGGTTTCATTAATTAGTGAGTTTATTTTACACTAGAACCACCAATCGAGTCAATTTGTGTGGTGTGTTGTGTGTGTGTAATGTAACTTTTTTTCAATAAAATATTAAAGTCTCTTACAGTTACTTTCGTAAACCTGAAGTGAATACATTTTGGATTACTTTTAATATTCATTACTAAAGGAACAGCCGAATCATCACAGCGCACAAAACCTATTACCGCCGCAGATGGATCAAAAAAGGGAGCGTTTATAAAAAATGTGCGGGACCGCTCAGTGAAACAATAACAACGAAACATGGAGGAACAAAAGTCTGCGTTTAAACCTACAGTTAATTTAGCTGCTGGAGAAGAAAGGTCAGGGGGGGAGGGGGGAGAGAGCTGTGGTTGATGGGCCATTAGCTGGCCATTAGTTGTATAATAAATACACAGCTGAGAGCTGCCGTTTCATTCAGACATTTTAAAACACGGTAACGGACTATTTTTCTTAGCGGATGCATGACAATTTAAATCAATACATACAACTATTTTTAAATCAATAAAAACATTTTCTAAATCCAGAAAAGCATTTCAATTAATATTGGGAGTCATGTCGTTATTTTGTTGAGAATGTGGCCATGTAATAAGCGGGATCATTTGAAGCGACTTGTTCCTTATGGGGAAAATAACACCCTTCATGCTGATCAAGATCCCTCTGCTACGCGTCGGGATCCTGATCTGCCGACGAGGCCCCATTAAAATATAAATATTTTTAGTGAATTACTGAGTTTAAATGATCGTGGTGAAGATGATGATTAAATTAGGATTACAAATCGAGAGCGGGGTTGCATTTCCTCCCGTTCGTTTTTTTCGATTAAGCAACATTATTTTGTTAAATAACAACATGGTGATGTTTTGTAAATGATTACATGTCTCTTAGTTAGCACAGAGTATGATATCCGTGACATATGGATCTGAACAAAGTTCCGCTGTACATTCAGCGTACTGTATCTGACTTTATTTCACATGAGCTCCAGTGTGGAACCCCACACCCCACTGGTGGATCAATGATCCATTATAAATTACATTTATTTATCACGGGGGCTGTCTCAAGTCAAGCTGGAGGTTTTCCCTTGAGCGAGGGCAGATCACTTACCAATCACGGCCCTCGCGTTTCAAACTGTCCGAAATTAGGTGCTACATCTGTAATCTAATTTTATTATTCGCAATTTCTTTATGAGAACTTTTATATTTGATACTTCAAACACTTTTAAATGTAAATCATTATGGGATTTTTTTTAATGCAGGACTTTTTTTTTTATTGTTACAGATTATTTCTACATTTTGGTATTGCTACTTTTAGTTCAATACAAAATCTATTCTTGTACAGTGGCTGACAGGGGCAA
The DNA here is from genome assembly GCF_902827115.2 of Pseudochaenichthys georgianus. NCBI lineage: Eukaryota > Metazoa > Chordata > Actinopteri > Perciformes > Channichthyidae > Pseudochaenichthys > Pseudochaenichthys georgianus. Next base: position 8,527,789 of record NC_047511.1, on the reverse strand, counting down.
ATGCGCTACTGCCCAAAACACTAATAGGCGCTTTCACACCAAGTACTTTTCCCAGGAATAGTTCCCGGAACTTAGTTCCCCGGAAATCTTCAATTCCGGAACTATCTAGTTGATCGCGTTCACACCGGAATAAATCCCTGAGGGAGGATTACGCAAATGAAGCCGCTGACGTCACTTCTTCTGCTTTGGGTTTACTGGCAGGCCGCAAACAACTTCACGGCGTATACTGCCACCCGAAGTCCCCGGCCGGAAGTCCCCGGAGCTGGGGACTGGCTTCAGTAGAAGCTGCTGGGAGTCTTCCCATCAGCTTCTACTGAAGCCTTCCGAGTAAATCGCCAGAAGCGCCGACACCTCCTCATCTCCCATGATTTATTTTGTGTTGCCATAAGCAGAGTTGGGTGTAACGCGTTACAAAGTAACGCGTTACTGTAATAATATTACTTTGTCGGTAACGGAGTAGTGTAACGCGTTACTTTTATAATTCAGTAATCACACGACAGTTACTAACATTGCCCCGACACGCGTTACTTCGTTACTTTCTAAAATCAGTCATAATCAAACCTCAACAAACACCTGCAAAGAACACATGCTAAGGTGGAGCTAACGCACATAGCTGTTGTTTATTTATATCACACACGTAGTCTGTTCTTCTTCTCTGTTTTCCGGTTGTTGCCTGTCTTGAATGACGAATACACACTACTGCCGCCTGCTGGTAAGGAGAGTTATTGCCACTCACGCATGCGCAGTTCGTACGTGCTCGGCTGAAGTCTTTGCGGTGTGCTCCAGTCTGGTTCCAGTGCAACACATGGCCAACACGCAGGAGAACACGCTGACGCAACAGCGTGAGCAGAGATAGACTGCGCAAAATATACAGATAGCAGGAGACAGAGGACAGCCATGGTCAGATAGGAAAACATTCAGGAGCTATCTGGATCAGTCTTATCTTATGGAAACTGAAATAAAGAGAACATTTAAAACTTTAGCAGTCTGCGTGATCTGCCTGCAGGGAGGGGCGGGCCGGCCCTGCGAGTAAAGTAACGAGTAAAGTAACGAGTAAAGTAACGAGTAAAGTAACGAGTAAAGTAACGAGTAGATGTAGAGAGTAACGAAGTAGTGTAATATATTACTTTTTTAAAAGTAATATGTAATATGTAATATATTACTTTTTTTTAGTAACTACCCCATCTCTGGCCATAAGTTAGTCTCGCTCCGTTGGTGCGCTGGGCTAATGCTAATAATGCTGATGCGAGTAAATAAAATGGCGGCTTCACAAAACTTTTCAGAGTTTTACGGGCTGTGGTTTGCAATCCGCCTAGCCAATCAGAAATTGGAACCTTTTGCTCCCCAGGAAAGTACCACCTCTCTAGCAGGGACTAAAAAGGGGTGAAAAGGTTCCCGACTACTCGCGCTTTCACACCGGCGAATTGCAAACCACGCCTCATAAAACTCTGAAAAGTGTTGTGAAGCCACCATTTTATTTGCTCGCATTAGCATTAGCCCAGTGCATCAACGGAGAGAGACTAACTTATGGCAACACAAAAGAAAACATGGGAGCAGTGGAGTGATGAGGAGGTGTCGGCGCTTCTGGCGATTTACTCGGAAGGTCACCAACTCCGGGGACTTCTGGCCGGAGACTTCGGGTGGCAGTATACGCCGTGCCCAAAGCAGAAGAAGTGACGTCAGTGGCTTCATTTGCGTAATCCTCCCTCAGGGACTTATGTGAACGCGTTTGAACGCGATTTACTAGATATTTCCGGAACTAAAGATTTCCGGGGAACTAAGTTCCGGGATCTATTCCTGGGAAAAGTACTTGGTGTGAAAGCGCCTATTAAGAGAAACACGCTGCAGTTTTTAAAAACAATGCAAATAAAAAAACACAAAAGTGCCAGTTAAAATGACTAGGTTAGCTAAATTTGCTAGTTAGCTTACAGCAGATCTGCATTAATATCGGATGGAATCATGCGGTCACATAGTTAATACAAGACAATTAAACTTACAATTTAGGTTTCCAGTGACAGTTTGCCAACTTTATAAATGTATAAATACTGCCAAATGTATCTCAGAATTTCAACAAGTGGTCTGGTCCCAGCTGTGCACATTACTTTTGAGTGTCCCTGTTTTCGCTCCCTGTGTTTTGAGCTTATTGTAGCGTGTTTTCATTTGCAGCATTTTTTTTATTTGCATTGTTTTGTTCATTCAGCACTTTTAGTAATATGTTGTGTGATATGTGTGATATAAGTGTTTTGGCACATTTGTTATTTTGCGTTGTTTTTGAAACGGCATTCAGAAACAAATCACGGTTTCTGTGACCACTGTTTACATTACTAACGCCAAGCAAAAAAATAAACTACAATGCAACAATTAAAACGTTCAACTTTTTTTTCCCGTCAACAACTTTTAAGTAATTGTATTATTAAAGTACAACATATTAAGCTTATCTTCATAATTTTGCTTTCAATGTGGTGAAGCAGCATTTGAGTGATATACCCAATATCGTTTTTTGGGAGTAAATATTCTCAGTTTTTCTCTTCATCTCAGCTCTGTAGGCCTACCCATGTGACAACAGCGCTTCCACCACAGGGTAATGCCCGTTGCGAGCGCCAAGCATCAGCGCTGACCAGCCGCTGTACCCTGTCTGGTTGATGAGCGAAGGGCTCTGGGACAGCATCGTGGACACCTGGATCATGTCTCCTCTGGCAGCAGCATCCAGAAACCTCTCCACCATCTCCTCCTTTGCACTCAGCTGGAGGCTCGTCATTCCGGCTGCCTTTTAAAAAAGAGCACATTTTGCCAAATAAATGTTCACTGTCAGTGTTTTTACTATACGATGTTTTTGTAATAATATTACTTCTGAATAATCTGTAGATTTGATTAGATTAAACTCAACAACATTTTGACACAACAGGATTCGGAACACTTGAAAAGGAGTTATATAAACATATACATTTTAATATACTTTTTTGACAAATTTGAAAATGTTGCTTTAGAAAAGCTAATCACATATTGAATGAAGCAAAACGATTTCGTTCACCACTACCTATAATACTTACATTACAAAATGAAAATGTTAACATTAAAATGACTGTGCCTTTAAATATTTATTCTCCCTCCACTGGTGCAAACAGCTGTCAATCACTCTTAGGTTACGCCACATAACATTGTTACAAAATGCATCAAACATGAACAGCTTGCAAGTCTACACGTGTTTCGGCTTTAATATTCACATAATGAATAAGGCGAATCAATGGTTACAGTGTTCACTGCAGAATAATGATATCTAACGCGATACAGCACTCACGACAGGTACATCAGTGTGACTGTAACCTACGGTATGTTACCTGTGAGGTCAGTTATGATATTACGGTAATGTATTTTTCACAGCTGGACATCAGCCTGTGTGTTTGATTACCGAACACTCAAGAGGGCAGATAACGTTAGTTAAAGTCTTCCGGTCTGTCTGATCCCGTCTATGTCCTGGAAATAATATTACGGTTTATTCCTAACATCAGTGAACACAGCATTTGTAATATTAATAATAAAACAAGTCTCACCTTCTTTAAGCTCAGCTCCTGTTTTTCTTCTGTCCAGAGAGTAGTTTAAATGTTATGTAGAAAAGGTCACGAGCTGCGTTCAAGAGCGACACCGACGTTGTACAACTGTGTTGCCTTCAGGTGATCCTTAAACTACCGTATTTATAAAACTTAGAGCGACAATTTGCCACTTTGTTTTTCTAACAAAAACGCTTAAGAGTCAGAATAGACCCATATCTGTACATTTCTAAAAATGTACTGTTTGTTTGCTTTTATGTTTTTATTACCGTTAAGTTATTTCTTTTAAGAGAATAATGTAAAATAAACCTCAAATACTGTATATGAAAGGTGATTTTTATTATTTGTATATGTAATTGTACCTTTTTCAAGCTGTTGTGCATACAATAATATTTTTGGGTAAAACTTTGAAAGTTGCTCTTTTCCAAGGAGTCTCTAAATGCAGCACATTTTGCACTTTGCACCGGCTTTCAGCACTTGTTCTGCTGCATACTCTCATTGCTGTTATTGAACGCAGCTTGCAGGCATTCTGCTTGTACAGCATGGTCCAGTGTAGTTCAGTGATTCTCAAATGGGGGTACCCGGACCCCTAGGGGGACGTTGGGGTACTGCAGGGGGTACGTGAGATACCAAAAAAAAGTTAATTAAAAAAAATAGCATGTATGATTACGAAAATAATCTTAGTACAACAAGTCATATAGAAAACACAATTGTATATAACATATTCCTAGAACCACCAACTGGGTCCTCATATAAACATTCAAATGTGTGTATTGTATTTTATAGTTTTTCATAATATGTAATTTCGATTCACTTCAATTGAAAAACTCCTTGGAAAAATCTGTTTAAAAAAAATGTAGTCTTTTTTTCATGCATAAAGGGGAAAATATCCTTAGTTGGTTGTAATTCATGCATGAAGGAGTTAATAAATCACACACTGATGGAACATCACTATATTGTAATAATTGATATGGCTTTTTCTATCAAAAATGTTGGGGGTCGGTCAGTGGGTACTTGGCTGAGAAGATGTTTCAAAGGGGGTACATTACTGAAAAAGGTTTGAGAAGCACTGGTGTAGTTGACTGAAACTTTTAAATAAGGTTATATTTGAAGGAAGAACAAATATTCTGTTAAAATTAACACATATTTGAACTATGTGATCCGATAAAGCCAATGGTGGAAGAACTCAGATGTTTTACTAATGTAAAAGTACAAATATAGTATAGCGGAGGCTGTGGCTCAGGGGATAGCAAGTTCGAGTCCCACTGCAGTCAGCATGTCGTTGTGTCCCTGGGCAAGACACTTCACCCCAAATTGCTCCTGTGGGGATTGTCCACAGTATAAGTCGCTTTGGATAAAAGCGTCTAACAAATGACATGTAATGTAATGTATAGAAATACTCGCATTGTGTATAACACAATTGCTTATGTCATAATAATATATTGGATTACAATTATTGATACCTTAAAGGTGGGGTAGGTAAATCACTTCAGAAACACTTTTTGTCATATTCCATGGAATGCTCTTATAGGTAGGGTAGGTAGGAATGGAGAAACCAGCTCGAGTGCGCTAGAATTTGAGAGTACACAAACGAAAAAAATCTGCCCCTTCCTTCAGACTTCCTTACAGAGCCCCTCCTCCAACACACACGTTACGCGCACATGACCAATGAGGGCACGAGATAAGTTTGTGCACGAGATGGAAGGCTGACAGGCAGGTAGGCCATCCAATTATCTGCCGCGGGCCGAGGCAGATAATTGGACGTGCTTTTTACAGCGCCACAGATGAAATATATGTATATATTTATTGTCAAATCATTTCATTTATTCATTGCTATCGGGATGTTAGGAGTATTCCATGGAATATAACAAAAAGTGTTTCTGAAGTGAATTACCTACCCCACGTTTAACATCCCGATAGTAATGAATAAATTAAATGCTTTGACAATAAATATATAAAATATTTCATCTGTGGAAGCCGTACGCTGTAAAAAGTACGTCCAATTATCTGCCATTTTGTGTGTGTGTGCAGGGGCGGACCTACCACATTTGGTGCCCTAGGCGAGCGTCACCACTGCGCCCCCCCCCCAAACAAAATATCAAAACATCTTAACAGTTATACAGTAAAGTACTGCACCTTTATTTATTACAAGCAAGAACAAGAGCTAAGAATAAATGTAAAGTGCACACTAAATAATTTTGAAAAAATAAACAACTTCGCTAACAAACAATAATAATAACAATAACAAACAATAAAAGAATGTGCAAATTTGCTTTCAAAGAAAATGAAGAAGAAATGTAAAGTGCACACTAAAGAATTAAAACAAATAAGTTAGCTAACAAACAATAATAATAATAACAAACAATAAAATAACGTGCAAATTTGTTTTAAAAGAAAATTATGTATTGTAAAATATGTTACACATGTCAAATAATCAAAATATAATATGCTAAATAAACAAACAAATACAAATTCACTTTGTCTCAAGAACTATTTACATTCCACTCCCTATCATCACACAAGGTTAGCCTACATATTAGCTCCTACTGGTTTCCCTTTACAGTGCAATCCTTCTGGCCTTCCTCGCTGCAAAGTCATCAATCACATCATCATATGAAATCTGACCACCAACCTCATGGTTAATACTGATTACAGCCAGACCACTGAGGCGTTCTTGAGCCATGGTTGACCTCAGGTATGTTTTCAAGAGTTTTAATTTGGAAAAACTCCTCTCGGCTGAAGCTACTGTTACTGGTAGCGTTGCACTGATCCGCAGAGCAGAAAACAGGCAGTATAGCACAATGCCAAAAAATGATATGGCATCTTTGGAGCTTTTGGCAGCATCAGCAATGACCACAAGGCACAAATAAAGTTCTTGGGTTCAACTGCAGTAGCCTGGCCTGTACTCCCTTGTTCTTCCCTCTCATATTTGCGCCGTTGTCCTCTGCAGTCATCAAAGGCAATCTGCAACTCCTCCAGCCTCTTCAAAATCAGGGCGGACAAACTTTCACCAGTGGACTCCTCTGCTACTAGGAATCCCATTAAGTGCTCTTTAATCTGGGGGTCTTCTTCCAGTGTCACAATTCTGATGACTACTGACAGCTGTTCAGTGTGGCTAACATTCGGGGTGCAATCTAAAATGAGGGAAAAGTACTTGCATTTCTTTATTTCTTGCACTATTGTTGATAGAATCTTTCCACTGATGCATTCAATCAACTCATTCTGAATGGTTTTGCCCAAGTAGCTGTGGTGGGATGTTTGACTTTTAATCTTGTGGATGTGGTCTTTCATCACTGGGTCAAACTGCGCCAAAAGCTCAACCTCTTTCAAAAAGTTTCCATTTGAAGGAGAGTGGAGTATTTCTGTCTTTCCTCTCAATGCCATATTTCGCCCTGCCAGAGACTGTACAATAGCAACCAGTCGTGTCAGCACTGCTCTCCACCGACTCTTCTCTGCCTCAAGGAGGGCCTGCTCTTGTTTGTCTATTGTTGTACCTTGTTTTAATCGAACTGCCAATTCTTTCCATGACGCCAAATTGTTCAGGTGTTCCGGACTATTTTCATGGCTGGTCAAAGCAGCACTTGCATTTTTCCAATCCGACAGTCCTGCATTTGTTAAATGAATTTGTTTTGGAGAGAAAAGTTGACAACAAAAACAAAAAAGACTGTTCTTCTTTTTTGAATATGTCACCCAACTTCTTTTGATCCTTTCTCCATTTACGAAGGTCCTGCTGAAGTACTGGTGGTGGCAACTTCTCCCATCATCTCTCCTTGGGAAAATGAAATCAGGTGTTGTCTGATATGGTCCTCTCCGAACGAACTCTGTCCTCATTGTGTCTGTGAGATGTGAAGGGCAGTCAGCAGGATCGGTTGGTAGTGGATCGTCTATCTTTGCTGCATCTGGAGGGCATGTGAAGCACATTTTCTCACCTCATATTCACAATATCTTCACACACACACCGGAAGTTTTTCCTTGTACGATGTGAGCGTCTAAGGACAGAGGGTGTCGTATTGTCATACTGATATTTTGTACAAACTGTGAAGTCCACTGAGACAAATTTGTGATATTGGGCTATATAAATAAACATTCATTGATTGATTGATTGATTGACCAAAAAAGTTGGGACAGTGTGTAAAATGTAAATAAAAACAGAAAGCAATTATTTGAAAGCATGAGGACAATTAGGTTTATAGCTAAACATCTTTACATTCATCAGGCACACACCTGAGAAGAGTGTATGGGTGGAATCTGTGGTGCAATCAGGATGAGATGCAGCAGGCTGTTCTGACGTTCCTTGCCGTGGTTCTGGGCCTATACATACACTGAACAAAAATATAAACGTAACACTTTTGTTTTTGCTCCCATTTTTCATGAGATGAACTCAAAGATCTAAAACATTTTCTATATACACAAAATAACCATTTCTCTCAAATATTGTTCACAAATCTGAAAAAAATCTGTGATAGTGAGCACTTCTCCTTTGCCGAGATAATCCATCCCACCTCACAGGTGTGGCATATCAAGATGCTGATTAGACAGCATGATTATTGCACAGGTGTGCCTTAGGCTGGCCACAATAAAAGGCCACTCTGAAACGTGCAGTTTTGCTTTATTGGGGGGGTCTGGGGGGGTCCGAAAACCAGTCAGTATCTGGTGTGACCACCATTTGCCTCACGCAGTGCAACACATCATAGAGTTGATCAGGTTGTTGATTGTGGCCTATGGAATGTTGGTCCACTCCTCTTCAATGGCTGCCAAGTTGCTGGATATTGGCAGGAACCGGAACACGCTGTCGTATACGCCGATCCAGAGCATCCCAAACATGCTCAATGGGTGACATGTCCGGTGAGCATGCTGGCCATGCAAGAACTGGGATGTTTTCAGCCTCCAGGAATTGTGTACAGATCCTTGCAACATGGGGCCGTGCATTATCATGCTGCAACATGAGGTGATGGTCGTGGATGAATGGCACAACAATGGGCCTCAGGATCTCGTCACGGTATCTCTGTGCATTCACAATGCCATCAATAAAATGCACCTGTGTTCGTCGTCCATAACATACACCTGCCCATACCATAACCCCACCACCACCATGGGCCACTCGATTCACAACATTGACATCAGAAAACCGCTCACCCACACGACGCCACACACGCTGTCTGCCATCTGCCCTGAACAGTGAAAACCGGGATTCATCCGTGAAGAGAACACCTCTCCAACGTGCCAGACGCCATCGAATGTGAGCATTTGCCCACTCAAGTCGGTTACGACGACGAACCGGAGTCAGGTCGAGACCCCGATGAGGACGACGAGCATGCAGATGAGCTTCCCTGAGATGGTTTCTGACAGTTTAGGGTTTGGCTCTTTGAAGATCCAAAAATCGACGGTTTTCTTACATTTCTGATCGGATTGGCAAACATTTCAGAATTTGTATTGACCGCCATTCAAATGACAGCGTTGTTTTTCCCCAAAACTGGGCGAGGCCGTAATTTTCGCCCGGAAGAGACGCATGTGTTACTCTTATCTATAATGTTGGTAAATCTGGATCTCATTTTAATTGTTTTATGTGCTAAGTAGTTACCAGAAAACACATGCAAATGTATAAGAGTACATTAATTTGACAACTATATGCAGCATTTAGAAAACCTTCACCAACTTGACGAAACATGCAGTGTTTTGTGCTGCAAACACAAAACGCTGCAAGAAGTTCAAAACACAACGGAAACAGGGACACTAAAAATGTATGCACACAGCTGGGACAGGAGCGCTGGTTGGCGTTCTGGGATAAAAAAAGTGTGCCAACCGTCTCTGTTGGCAGAGTTAGTCTATTTCATAATTGTAATTATTTTGTCAGTATGTTTTAAATAAAAAAAGCACAAAATAGAAAAATAATATTACCTCAAAAAAGTACAGCTCTTGAGTAAATGTACTTTTTCAACCCTGCATAAACTAACACTTTAATATCTCACACTTATTTTATAACAGTTTCTTTTATAACATCCTGTAGTCTAGAAGAGCTGAAATGATCGACAACAAATCCCAAAATGCTGACTTGAAACAAACGTGACAGAAACATGTGGTTTAGTAAATATTTTAATCAAACAGTGTACAAAATAATGTTACCTCAAATACAGTGTCTTGCTACTGGAAACCCTGTGAAAATACAATTTCAAGACACAGGCCACCTGAATACCAGCAAACATTCTGAAACATGACTTAATCAATATAAATAAACAATAAAATAAGTTAATTTGCACTGCAGTTTAAATAAAAACTCACAGAAGTATGGTGGCCGCCAAGTGCAAATGCCCTACAACGCCTAAAAACATTTCCTTCAGGAGAAATGCGCTCAAAATCAATGTGAATTTGAAGAAATATCTTTACCAACTTGATGAAACATGTGCAGTGTTTACTAAAAGCGCTGCATAAACAAAACAATAAAAATACAAAACGCTGCAAGAAGCTCAAAATATGAAATGAGAACACTAAAAAGTGAGGCACAAAGCTGGGACCGGAGCGCTGGTTGACGTCCAGAGATTATAAAATTGCTAAAATGTTGTTGTTTTTTTGGCTTATTTGAACAATTTCATCGCATGATTCCTTCCAATATATATGCAGATCTGCTGTAAGCTAGCTAGCTAACGTAGCTAACTTAATCATTTCAAATATACTGACAAAAGACTTACAATTATGAAACAGACTGTGCCAACAGTGACAGTTGGCCAAATGTACCATCCCTAACATTAACAAGCCCTCCGGTCCCAGCTGTGTGCATCACTTTTTAGCGTCCCCGTTTCTGTTGTGTTTTGAACTTCTTTTCGTTTTGAAAACGTGGCACATTTCTGTTTTTATATTTGCATCGTGTTTGAAACTGCAGCGCGTTTCTCCAAATGTCGGTGTTTTTGGCTATTGTTGCGCTTTTGCACTTGTCAGCCACCGTACGGAAGCCACAGAATATACAGCCAGTTATTGGGTTGCACATAAAAATAATGATTTGGTCGGTACATTTGTTAATGAGACAGACATGTACTGAACTGAAGACAAATGGAAAAACATTAGACTTTTTTTTACAGCAGGAGTGTTTCAGAAGTGTGGCACAAAACTTTAAGCATCATAATATCTCTGTTGTTGTGCAGCTGTAGGCGGTGTAACTGTAACACACACCGTGTCAGCGTGTGGACCCTGTGTGTGTGTGTGTGTGTGTGTGTGTGTGTGTGTGTGTGTGTGTGTGTTCGTGTTCGTGTTCGCTAAGAGTAGAATGTGAGGACACTCTGGTGGTTTCCTCGGACCAGCAGCAGAGGCGGTAGTTCTTTAGACAGAGTTTCCAGCCAGCACATGTAGAGGGCGCTCGACACCGTGCCCTTTCTGGCCAGAGGCATGCTCCTGAGAATGTAAAAAAATGTAAATACAGAAAACAAGTATTATTATTTATCTTGGTTTTAGCAACCTGAATGTACAAATACTATTTCAAACCAGTTATGTGTCCTTCAGTGGTGGGAAGAGCGTTCCCTTAAGAACAAATTTGAGTTTTTTGTTGGTTTGCCTACATATTAAACTACCCAACAGTTTATCCAAGTGGGTAATTTCAACAGCATTTCTTACTTATTTGACTATTTTTTACTAAACACAATATCCAATAATGGAGAGATAAAACAGCAGAGAAAATCACAGCGAAAATAATCATTAGTTATAAGCTCAACATCATCAACTACAACTGTCAAATCCTGCTTTAAAATTAATGCATGAGTAATAATAGTCTGATGATATAATAAGTATAGTGTTTCAATTATAATAATGTCACAGGGAACACTATTATAATTTGTGTTCTGTTACTACATAACCCTGATTATACTAACATAGTTTTGTTTACTTTTTTCAATGGAGGACTTAGGCAGAGTATTTTTACATTGGCGTTTTAGCACTTTCACAACAGTAAAGGATCTGAATACTTCCTCCTCCACTGGTGTCATGTGACCAATATGATCCACGTTCGTCTTTAACTCAAGTTATATAGTAATAAGTGAGTAAAACCAAACATGAAGTTAAAGTGTAACATTGATAATGAAGAAGCTCTTACATGACGATGAGCTTTGCCATGCTGGAGTGTTCCTTCAGCAGCTCGTTCAGTCGGATCTGGCGGTTGCTCTGAAAGTCACAAATCATCACGTTGACGTTAAAACAGCTGTCACTCACAGTGAACTTCAGCAGGATATTGATTGGTCAGAGTGGATGTGTGTGCAGTGTGTGGGGGGGGGGACCTTTGCCCTGTAGAGCTCCAGTTCGTTGTCAGTGATCCTCCAGGGCTCCAGGGCCTTCTGCCTCTCTGCAGCTTCCTGCTCCATGTCGTCTTCCTTCAGCCTGTACGGCTCAATCAGCTCCTTAAAGCTCAGCTTACTGCACAACAGACACGTCACTTTATTACCATGAAGCTACCAGATTCTTAAAAAAAACATTGCTCCTACAGTTGGTTCAACTTGCAATCTACTGTACATCCGAACCAAACTATCACCAGCACAGAACTAGAACAGAATTTTGTTTAGTGTAGAAAGTGGTAAACCAGCATCTCTAGTTACCTGCGGCCCTTTAAATATCTTCATTTGATGACCTTGTGCTAAAAATTAGACCATTTACATTATAATGCATTAAACTCCGAACAGTGTTCATACCTGTGTTTTTTGGGCTTGGTGTTGATGTCTCCGAGGACATGGATGTCAGAGAAGTCGATCCTGAACCTGCTGAGCAGCGTGGCCATGCTGACGGGACACACACACACACAATCTTCTTCAGACAGAATGTAGTGAGTGTACAGTATGAAGTGTACAAAAAAGAAAGCTGCTATGACTCACGCTCTGCGGTCGTGGTCGATGCGGTTGATTTTCCCGCCGATGAAGACGCGGATCCTGCAGTCACCCCATTTGTTCCTATTGGTCAGCAGGAAGGGAATCAGCAGAGTCAGACCTGAAACACAAACACATTCAATACAAGTTAATGGGTAGTTGGAATCCTTCTCTTATATTTCACACAGGCTCCGCCCTCTACTGGACTCTATGTGACACAAAAAGAGCCATTGTAACACATAATCACTGATGTTCTGCTGTAACGGTGGTGGACTCATCAGAACAGAGTGGGCGAGCTGATCAATCAGAGCACAGTGGGCTCATAGGGGGGGGGGGGGGGGGGGTGCAGGAGCTCCAACAGGCCGTGTAGGACAGAGAGTGAATACACATGCTATACAGAGATGCTGTTTGAGAAACCAATGTGAGTTTGGAAAATTGCACAATGTAAATCTATTCTAGTCGACCTCAACAATGGAATTATGATCAGTAGAAATGGCCATGACATGGGACCTTTAAAGCTTGACATGCTGTCAGATATGCTTAAAGTTGGTTTAGAGCAGGGGTGTCCAAACTACGGCCCGGGGGCCAAATGCGGCCCGCGAGCCATTTTGATTCGGCCCTCAGCAAATTCTCAAAGTATAATGTTGTACGGCCCACAAATGAAACTTGAGCTTTTCTTGTATTGTACTTCTTAAATACATCTGTAAACATATATTACTCAGTAGTGTTCATGTGTTAATAAGCCCACTTTCAGTCAATGAAAGTGGAAAATTATGTTCTAACAAATCTAAGCTGATAAAAAAAAGCCCAACAACTTCTTTACATAACAACCTTGAAATAAACCCCTTCATATTTATCCTTATTATTCAATCTGAGGCTTCTGTTTTAAGGGATGAGCTGCTAACAATATAAATGAAACCCTCTGGAGAGCTGTGATGTAGGCTGTTTATTTTTTCTTAAAGCATATGCAATTATCAAGAATAATTTACCTATTTTATATTTACCATTTGATTGATTTTGCTGACTTATAACTTAACTTATGAGGCAATATACCTCACCTCTAGTGAGTGGCCCAGCCCTCTCTAAGTTTGGACACCCTTGGTTTAGAGGAATCTGTTCGTGTATATGTATAGTAAGCCTTCTTCCTTGTATTAGACATTACAAACTGACCTCCATCATCAAACAACCACCAGACATCTATGGTTCCTTTGCCCTGCTTCTTCTTAAACTGCTGGCTGTTCTCCAGCAGACGCTGGTCGGTCAGGCTCAGAGGAGACTTGGAATCTGTAGCAGGTGACAACACAGGAAATTAATCAACACAGGTGAGGTTAAAGAAATACTTTGACAGAAGTGATTAGATGAAAGTCTGTCCAACTGAGATTGTTCAAAGAGAATGTGATGGACCAATCTGGTAAATGGAAGCTAAAGATAGACGGAATAAAACTGTTCCATTATCAATAAAAACAGGATGTGAAAGCCAGACAGTAAATAAGTGTTCAGGGGTACCTATCGTGATGAGTGGGCTGCTCTGGTTGCTGGTGATTTTTGAAGTATAGTCAGATTCTGGGTCTTTAGAGAGACTGACGGTAACCACCATCTCCTTATTTTCAACAGGTGGCTTCTCATGGGACGACACCAGCTCATCTACAGGGACAAACAGGGAGATATAGGACATGCAGTATAGATAGTTAAGGCATATATACAGATGGATAATAATAATAAACTGTATTTATATAGCACCTTTCATGCAAGATGCAGCCCAAAGTGCTTTACAGAGCAATACAAGATACATTAAACCAACACTGAGTTACAATAAAGTTATAAAAAAGACCACTAAAATGACCCCAAATGAAAAAGATAGGATGTACCTTGTCCCGGGATGTGAGAGATATCCAGTCCGTCCTGTATCCGAAGGATCGCCACTCCGAACTGCAGGTCAAAGGCATCGCTGCATCATAGAACACATAATACAACTTTACTGTCTTTCAAGGGAAACTGTTTGATAAATCAATGCATTTTACCAAGATAAAAAAATATTTTGTAATTCAGTCAACTCATCAAACATTTCCTTGTTTTGGTGACCTGTGAACTTGAAGCCTATTTGCTAGTATGCTATTACTACATTTGAGGAATTTGCTGTTTATCGGATCACAAATTACAATTTGCTAACTAGCGCCTCCCTTTGCCTCCCAGCAGCGCACAAAACTAAATATCCACGACAGAGGACACAAATGAACCAGTATGTATGTAAATGTTTACACGGATACAGTATATACATGTGGTTATCTTTCCCCCAGTGGCGCTTCTCAGGCTGAACATCCTCTGGCAGTATTCAAAATCTCCAGACACCAACCCCCAAAATTGCACAATCCCAAACTTTAACTGTGTTTTGGGCAAATAAAGTACCTCCGATAAATGTTAGTAGCTCTTTTAGAAGACACTTTAGTCCTTACTGTATGGTGTTGATGTAAATCTCCACTTCTCTCATGTCTCCATCACTCCAGTTGTTTTTGAAACCCATTACCAGTGTGTTGGGCTTCAGACGACCCAAACCAACTGCCTGAACATCAGAGAACAAGTTATGTGTTACTTTAATGAGGATAGGTATACAAGTCAATGGGTTTCTGGATCATTTATATCTGTGTAAGGCTTGAATCCTCAAGACAGCTGTAAAAAAAGAAGAAAAAAAAGGAAAATACCAATAATGAAATTAGGTCGCATTCATACCAGCCTTGTTTAGTCCGGTTTAATCAAACCCTGGTGCGTTCAGCCGCTTGGTGCGGTTTGTTTGGTTGGTCTGAATGCAGTCCGAGACCTCTGAAGTGAACTAAACAACCGGACTCTGGTCCGCTTAAAAGAGGTGGTCTCAGACCTCTGAAGTGAACTAAACAACATAAACAGGTGGTCTCGGACCGCTTGCTAGTGAACTCTGGAGCGGTGTGATACAGTCCGTACCAGAACACAGGAAGCGTAGTATTTACAAGTCACAAGAACGCGGATGTCTTCAAAATCTTTAACGAAAGAGTGAAGCAGAATTAAGTGTTGAACAGTGTCGTGTAAAGTAAAAACAACTATCAAACTAAAAACTATACATAAAAGTCAGAGCCACCTGTCGTCAGTGAAACGAGGGGTTACGTATTGTAACCCTAGTATATAAGCCCTCTACTGGACTCTATGGGTACTACCTCTCAACCATACCATGCAAGCATTCATCTACTGAGACTTCTATAAACGTAGCCGGCCCCCGGGGCGGGCCTACCTGAAAGCTCGCGCAATCACACCGTATAAAAGGCGGCTTCATGCCTGATGCATAAACGCGCTGTCATTCAACAACATCGGCCCCCCCACACTGCCCCTGACCGGCTTTTGGTTAACAGCTACTGCGCCGCCACTCCCTCTCCTTCAGTTGTGACCGTGGAGAAGACGGGCCGCAGATCACTTGGCTGGTAGAGCACACTCAGACACGCTTACCTCATGAAGAGTGAGCGTGAAAAAAAGATAGTCAGGAAGGCTCTCCCCACCTGCCCATAGGCAGGAGAGTCTTCCAGCCCCACCTGGGGCTTACTGCGCACCATGTTCCCCGGGTCCCCAAGGAGCATGGGAAAAACACAAGTGCATTATGTCCAGGGGAGGGGGGGTCAGTACCCCCCCCAAAATGGGGTGGAAGATTAAAGCCACCTAACTGAATAGCTCTTGACCTGAACGAACTCATTAGGCTTTTAGGAATAAAGGAGGGGTTCGGCCTGAGTGTCGGCCTGAGTGTCGCCCCGCTACGGTCACCCCGGATTAACAAGCAACTTGGGTGCACCGATAGCGCGGTCAGCTCAGACACTCTCTTGGCTGAAGTTAAGGCAAGCAGCAACGCTGTCTTTCATGACAGTGCTTTCAGGGAGGAGAGCTCCAGAGGCTCAAATGGTTCTGTGACCAGAGCCTCGAGCACCAACTGCAGGTCCCACTGCGGGGAGGAGGCTTGCACCACTGGACGCTGCCTACTGACCCCCTGCAAAAACCGCGACATAAGCGGGTGACTGAAGGCTGAGCTGCCACCAAATCCCTCATGACAGGATGAAATGGCTCCTGCATACACTTTAACACTAGAACCGCCAATCGGGTCAATTTGACCCAGAGCTGTTTTTTATTGTATGTAACTTTTTTTCAATAACATATTAAAGTCTCCCAGTCCGTGACTTTTCCTGAAAGTGTGTTATGTAGCACCCCTATGTTGTTAAAAATTGTCAATATGAAGTCAGATTGAAGAAATCGGCAAAATAATTGCTATTTATACCTATTTCAGCCAAGTGGGTCATATTGACCCCACCCCTTTTCGCGCTATTGATTTTACATGAAAACAAACATGACGTGTTGCTATAGCAACGCCTTTTGTCTACTGGGGTTCCTTATAGATTGAGAGATAGATTGAGAGAGAGATAGATACATAGATAGATTGATAGCGACAGTTTGTAGTGAAGGAGCGCGCTCCTGCTCACGGGAGACTGCTCGCGCTGCACTCAGCAGCAAACAGCTGTTTGCTTTTCACCCAACAACGACAACCGCCTCACAAAACGCTATGTTATACCGTTAATAAACGAAACAATTTAACAAAATTGCTTGTCAAAATACCAATACCACAGGACCATGTTTCTTTTTAAAGCAATACTTTTTTCTAATGCTGGGTCAATTTGACCCGGGTGGCGGTTTTAGGTATAACAAATCTCTGGCGGTTCTAGTGTTAACTGTGGAATGAGCAAGCCCCCTGTCCACCAATAACTGTAAGTAGGACAGAATAGAGCCCAACGAACAAGATAGGGGCTCTAAGCGGCAGGGGCCCGGGCTCTTGACATGAGGTCGGCCCCCCTGTTCTCCAGTCCCGGGACGTGGAGGGCTCTCAGAGACAACACAATCTCTGGAGCCCATAACCACAGTTTCTCCGCTGTGGTCAACAAGGCGGCGGAGCGGACTCCGCCCTGCCTGTTGATGTACACCACTGTGGTGCTGTTGTCGCTCCCAACCAGCACATGTTTGCCCTGTATAAAGGGTTGGAAATGCTGGAGGACCAACACTACTGCCTGCAGCTCTAGAAGGTTGCTGTGCCGCATCTCTGTCAGAGACCAGCCACCACCTATAGCTCTTTCCAGGCAGGTCCCCCCCCCATCCTGTCACGGATATGTCTGTGAACACCGTGACGTAGGAGGTCACTCGCGCCAGTGGAGTTCCCCTCCTGAGATGCTCCGGGGACCCCCAGTATCGGAGGTTGCCCCCCACTGTGAGCGGATGGTCACCAGACGTTGTTTGTGCCTCTTGGGATATAAACGAAGGCCGGTAAACCACCTCTGCAGGCGGCGCATATGCAGTGGTGAGTCCATCTTTGATATTACTTTCTTTCCTTCTTTTCTCTCGTTTACGTTCTCAATTGTTATCCTGCTCGCTGAAGAGAAAAGGATGACGGTCAGGAGGCGAGGCCGCCTTTTATACGGTGTGATTGCGTGCGCATTCAGGTAGGCCCGCCCCGGGGGCCGGCTACATTTATAGAAGTCTCAGTAGGTGAATGCTTGCATGGTATGGTTGAGAGGTGGTACCCATAGAGTCCAGTAGAGGGCAGAGCCTGTGTGAGATATAATCTCCTCCTGACTGCAGAACGTCTCTCATTATGTGTTCAAATGTTTTTTAACACACGTTGTCTGATTAGATAATCATATGTGCCGTCCACTAGAGTCTGTTGATATGCTCTCCAGATTAACAGCAGCATGAACATTTCACACATTGTACACCCCCGAACTCCGCCAAATGAAATCACAAAAACGCCAACTGGAACGTCTTCACAAGAAAACCGTTAATCTCCATGCCTACACCGACTACCTACAACAGTACTATAATCAAAGCAGCTCAAAGCAGCCCAGTCCAACTTCTACTCACAACTGATACACTCCGGCTCCAGCAACCCCAAGGCTCTGTTCTCCACCATCAGCACACTCTGTAAACCCTGTGACAACGCCACCCCATCCTTCACAACCGCACAGTGCAATTCTTTCCTCTCATTCTTTCAATCCAAAATCGACAGCATTTATAGAAACCTGACCTCCTCATCAGCTCTCCCCATCTCCCCTCCTGGCTCCCCCCCCCTTCACCTCACAGCCCCTATCCCGGTTCTCCCCTGTGACCCCAATGCAACTGTCCACCCTCATGGCTGGAATGAACTCCACCTGCACTCTGGACCCCATATACCAACAACATGTGTCAGGGAATGCCTCCCTGCCATCTCCCAACTCATAACCACAATCATTAACTCCTCCCTCTGCTCTGGATCAGTCCCCCCCCTCACTCAAACTGGCTGCTGTTACACCCATACTGAAAAGACCTGGACTCACACCTTCTATCTAAAAAACATTGCCCGCCTCCTCACCTCACTCTCCTTCCCGGCTGCTGAAACCCTCATCCACGCATTTATCACTTCAAGACTGGACTACTGTAACAGCATCCTGTATGGCTCATCATCCAACATTCTAAATAAACTGCAATATATCCAGAACTGCGCTGCCCGCCTCCTCCTCACCCACACCCGCTCCAGAGACCACATCACCCCCGTCCTTCAAAACCTGCACTGGCTCCCTGTCCGTCGACGAATAAACTTAAAAATCCTTCTGCTAACACACAAAGTTCTCAACGACCAGGCCCCCCCCTACCTCACCGACCTGATCCACCACCACACCCATTCCCGCAGCCTTCGCTCATCAGAAGCCAACCTCCTTTCTATCCCCACACGAACCAAGCACCGAACCTGGGGGGACAGAGCCTTCTCCATTGCTGCCCCCCACCCTCTGGAACTCCCTTCCACAACACATCAGAGACTGCACCGACCCCCCCACCTTCAAAACACTGACCAAACACATCTCTTCAGACTGGCTTTTAATTTGTGAATTGTGTTGCTGTTTTAATATTTTGTTATTCTTTTATATGTGTTGCTGTTTTAATATATTTTTTTTAATTCTATTATATCTCGTTTTATCACTACTGTAAAGCGTCTTTGAGCACCTGAAAAAGCGCTTGGAAATTAAATGTATTATTATTATTCTGAAAATAACCTGCCGATGCTCCATGGTGGGGGCTATGGTAGAAATTGCCAGGATTTGCGTTTTTACCCCCTTAATGTCTGACCAATTGTTGAACAGCATTTCCGTGCACATGACTTGTGTTTAAAGTTTATAGTTTGTTTGAGTTTTGTGTGAATGCAAACCGAACCTTCTGAAAAATGAAACAATGTAACAAACTGTCATCTGGTGCGTATAGAAACTGACTATTAAGGTGTGAATGCGACCTATACTAAGGCTACCACTTACATATTAAGACCTTTTTAATCATGATTGAGATACTCGCTTAACCTAAGAATAACATTTTGATCCAGCTTTCATTACCTGCATAAGGAATTGCGCCCCGTGTCTCAGGTTGTCAGCAAACACATGAGTGTAAAAAGCCTTGATACGTTTTTTATTGAGCCAGCGCTGACATCGGACATGTTCCTGAGATAACTCCTTCAAGTTTGGCCGACGGGTCACCTGAACGGGTAATGACAGGAAAAAGACAGAGGAGAATCATGCAGAAAGTGTTTCAGTGATGTTAAGAATGTAGTGAAGGTAACAGACTGAACTGAATGTGTACATACTGTCCTGACGTGAGCGCAGACCATGAGGCCCACGTTCTTTGTGAAAGAATTCACCAGCTGAATGAGAGCAGGACGGGAGTTTGGATACCCAGTCATCACCAGACACTGCGGCCTGGGAACGGGGAATTCAAACATTTAAAGATGAAGTTAAACATCGCACATTTTTTTTTTAAAAAGCACTTTCAGTTTTGATGGAAATCACAGGATGGTCTTTTTAAATCAAATTCTGCAACAAAAAAAAAGAGACTGTTTCCATAATCTGGCAAAAAAAACGCTTACGTTTTTAGGTTTATTCATTCACTTTTGGAAACTAAACAATTACAATTGTCAGTGGACTGCTACCCCCGCGACCCGACCACGGATAAGCGGGAGAAGATGGATGGATGGAGTGGACTGCATTTGTGTAGCGCTTTTCCCGTGAGGTTCCTTCTCGGCAAGTTGACTTTATGTTGTAATTTTGTTATTCCTGTCTTATTTTGTTACTCACCTCTCCTCTCGTTTCAGTTTGATTGAGCTTGATTGTTCCCCGTCTGTGAAATCATCCAAATAAGGCTCAACTGTTCCCCATCATCCCTCTCCCTATGTAGTTAGTCTGTGTCCCCATTCCAGTCCAGTAGTGTTCCCCGTAGTGTTTAGTATCTTTTGTGTACCTGATCTTGCTACGTTTCCTGGCCCTGCTTTCATCTACTCTTTCTGTTGTGGCTCCCTGTCCGAATGACCCGCAGTGTACGGACTTTTTGCAAAGTAAAGACTGTTTCTCCAAACTGAAGCTTTTGTGAGCCGTGATGTTGCAAGTCAGCATTCACCCGTCGACATTAACACATATTCCGTGCCATTGGGAGCAATTTGGGGTAAAGTATTTTGACAAGTGCATTATGTCCAGGGGAGGGCCAGGTCTATCTCCTGAGCCACTTAAAATCTGTATGCTACTTCAGCACAACAGACATCATCATGGATTTAACTGGCACAAACCTCCATCAGATAAACGATGGATGAGTCAGGCAGACTAGACACACATATTTAATTCAACAACCTCTCTTCCAAAGCACTCTCACTGTTTTTTAAGAGGGTGGAGTGCAGGTTTACAAGAAAACTAATATTTTCAATGACATTGCCCCTTGAATTGCACACTACTTGATTTTAAACATATATTAGAAAAAGTGTTCTGAGTTGGTATAAAGCTGTAACTGAATCTGAAACCAGACACAAAACCCAAATCTGGAACATTGAGCTGACCTGAAGTTTTTAATGTGGTCTTCGACTCCAGTGAGGTTCATACAGTGAGTCAGAGCTTGGTTGTAGATCAGAGCCTGGGTGGACGAACCCCAGTTCACATCTACAGGACACACACACGCACGCACACGCACACACACACACACACACACACACACACACACACACACACACACACACACACACACACACACACACACACACACACACACACACACACACACACACACACACACACACACACACACACACACACACACACACACACACACACACACACACACACACACACACACACACACACACACACACACACACACACACACACACGATGTTAAGTGTGTATGAAGTGGAATACAAAAGGGAGTAGAGTTGGACAGATCACAGTATAGGTTGGCAGTTACTAGCATCATTGCGCAACACATGCATGGAAGCAGCATCAAGTGGTTGGTATTGATCAGATTTACTCTTAGTAATAAGCAAAGAAAAGGTGACATCATCCTGTCCTCACCAGGTTTGTGGTAGCTGACATAGATGTATAGAGCGAGGACGATGAGCAGGGTGACCAGAGCCGCCCACCAGTTGATGACAAACATGACGACCACGCACAGCACCGCCCCGGCCAGAGACACCCACATGTTGTAGTACTTGAAACTTGGGCGCCACCCTGTGTTAACAGACGGGAATTAAACCAAAAGAGCCATGCTAACATAGGCAAATATAAACAGATCATCACACAAAAAATCTGAACTGAAACAAAGAACGTTTTAGAGCAGACTTCTTCACCATATTGATATAGCATAAAACCAGACGTGTTTTGCAGACAATCCATGTTTGAACCCTTATCCTAACAATGTTACTGGTCAAGTGCAGCCCTAGAAATATACTTGTTACCAATATAGTTTTACAATACGACATTAAACTACACATATTGTTGGGAATGTTGTCCAAAAGTTCAAGACCAACAAAAGTGTTGTTATCCTCTGAAGGCATGGTAAAAACAGGCATTAAGTTAACTTTCAGTAACAACGACAATGAGAGCTCTAAAACCATTGCCACCTTAGGGGACAGAGTAAGATCAGAAATAATCGAAAATTGAGGCTTAACAGAGTATTTTATTTTCATCCGAGTACTTGAACTTGTCATGAACTTAACTTTCAACGCAAGGCTCTACGCCCAACAGTGAGCAAAGAGCAAGTCGCGCATCGTGTGAAAGCAGCTTAAGTATAAGAGTGTATTCAAATTAGCCAAAAGAAAAGTGTAACAAAGGTGTAAGAAGACTCTTTGATCTCGAATGTATTCAAAAGGTTAGAGACCTTTTCAAGTCAACTCTTATGTCATGGCATGCATCTTATATCATCATCATCATCATCATCATCATCATCATCATCATCATCATCATCATCATCATCATCATCATCATCATCATCATCATCATCATCTTAGATCGCATCATCTATCGAGACTGAATCCATTGAACTTTGGGTTTACCTGGAGAGTTGGCCAGGGAGGCGTGGAAGACAGAGAAGTTGATGAGAGCATACGACGCCAGGAAGAAGTTCGAGATGATGGGAGCGATGATGTTCAACTCCGCTAACAGGCAACAACAGAAATCTCTGAATGAATATGAATTGTTCATTCTAGTTTGAATCTTTAGCAACAGACAGCAGCTTACCAATGAGGATGAAGGCCAGGCCGATGAAGAAGGTCAGGACGTAACCACGGAGAGGCTCGTTGTTCTTCCCATAACCCTTTGCAAACATACCCAGTCCTGGATAAATGTTGTCCTTACATAGCGCCTAGATAACAAAACATTTAGTTCATGATTTATTACATTTGTTAACACCGTTTTTAAGAGAGAGGGATATGACATATGAAACTCGTAGATCGGGCTCATGCTTGGATGGATTGGACTAGGGATGATCATTCAGGCCTCTATCTCTCGAAATCTGGGTTCGACCCAAAGAAAGCTAAATGTATCCATTCATGATGAGAGAAGGTAAACGCTGTTAAAAGATAATAACAAAAGCTACCAGTTCAGGGTTTTGTTCCCAGGCCATTTTCTTTTGTCGTTGGCTTTTTTTCGTTTAGCCATTCACAACAAATACCAATAACAACATTACAAATGTAACTCCTTAAGGGACTATATTTTGGTTGCTGATGATACACATGTTCACATTTAAACAGTTATTCCTCTATGTATGTCTGTGTAAGAAGATGTTTTTTGTTCATTTGTCTTATATAATAAATAAATAAATCAGATTATTAAGGAGTTTCTGACCTGGAAGACTTTGGGCGCGCTGACCAGCGAGGCCAGAGCCGAGGACAGAGTAGCTGAAAAGATCCCTGCAGAGATCAGAGGACCGAAGCCTGACACCAGACTCATGACCTGTAAAACACACACACACACACACACACACACACACACACACACACACACACACACACACACACACACACACACACACACACACACACACACACACACACACACACACACACACACCACACACACACACACACACACACACACACACACACACACACACACACACACACACACACACACACACACACACACACACACACACACACACACACACACACACACACACACACACACACACACACACACACACACACACACACACACACACACACACGTGAACATGACTCATGTAGCATAGTGTATGCTAACATACTGCCAAGTAAGAAGTGATGGGATACTGTTTGTGTCTTATTTATTTCTCCATGATATGCAAAACAAACCACATACTGTAGAGCAGTGGTTAGCAATGACATGGCTCCCTCCATAGAACCAGCTGATTTTGGTGTGTAAAAGAACAGTTTGAGGTGCATAGATACAACTTTTTCGTTTGCTCAGAAATAGCTTTTTGCGGTACATAGAAACAACATTTATTTGCGTAGAATCTAATTGCAGTGAGTAGAAACTTGGGTTATGTTTTGTAACCCTAGCGCCACCTGGACTCTATGGGTAATACTCTTGCCAAGCACAAATAGGTGTCCTGTGATTGGAGAACAGAATTTAGTTAGATCAACCCTGAGAAGAAACAAAGGTTTTCAGCTTGCATCTGCCTCTCTTTCTTTTAATAATTCTCTTAAAAGAATTGTTTTTTCTTCTATGGAAGCATACATCTAAGAGGGGTCTCACTGATTGGAAGGAATGACAACTCAATTTTGACTATGTAGATTATTGTTTGATGTCACCCCGACTAATCTAATATAGTCTGATCTGGAGTTGAATCTCGTCTAAGTTGTGTGATCTAAATCAGGCTTGACTCCATCATGTAACAGCGGTGTAAGTGAACAGTTTATACATGCGAACAAGTGGGGACCCTAAGACATTGTTCCTAAAACTCCTTTCATGACATAATATGTAATTAAATGACTGACTGCACAGAAGGACAGAAGGCAGCTCCATTGTGAAACATCAACACCTACCAACATGATGTGACGTCTGTTAGCATGTGAGAGGACGAGAACCACACACAGATGTTAGATGTATCTGCTTTTCAGTTGGACAGATTTGAGTGAGACACGGTAAAACGTAATAGTATAATTAAAGTTAAACCAGAGACAGTGTTTCCGTCTGTTGCAATAGACAACATCTAAACAATGTCAGGGATATCAGTGTCAGAGAGCTGTGTGTGTGTGCGAGTGTAGGTGGATGTTGTCAATGCTCTCATTCAGCTCGAGCTCCAACCAGAAAGAACCTTGTGACTCAAAACAACAGCCACTATTATCACTGCTGCACTGTGGAGAACAGCTCTGTCTTTTACACACACACACACACACACACACGCACGCGCGCACGCACGCACGCACGCACACACACACACACACACACACACACACACACACACACGCATCTACGACGGCGCGCAGAATCACGAGCTTTCCATTATTATCATTGCAGTGTATGCCAGGCACCAGACGTAGCAAATCGTTGATAGTCCTAAATACCTTTTTGTATTAATCTAAAATACATACAATAGTTGTACTTGAGGTAATACAAGTTGTGTATCTTGAGGCTAAATATTGCAGTGTTGGCAATTGTAGCACCAACACCAAGTGTGTAAAGTGTGTCGTTATTATGGGAAGACAGTCACGGTCTCATTATTAAGGTGAATGAAAAGTCTCGTCATGGTCTGGAAGGCTGCATAGACAGCAACAACACAAGATCTAAAAGATGAATGGGATCAGATTCTACTTCGATGGACGGTCTGTTGACGGTCTTACCCTGACACGGCATCTCCGTCAATGTGTAGGCTTCCATAGGAAAACAATGGCTGTGGGTGTTTGGATACACGTCACATCTGCTCATGTGTGTTGGCCTTTATGTAACACACATTCCTGAGCTGGCCTGTTCAGTATTTTGAATAATAACACAGCATTGTATCTTATTGGTCGTCAGAGCTTTAGGGTTGGGCTTAGCGTCCGTTACCTGGAAGTCGTTCATCAGGCCGAACTGACAGCCGCCCTCCTTGCAGATGGAGAAGTCGTAGCCCAGCGTGCAGGCGGCGTCGGTGCAGTTCACCGTGTCGCTCACCGTGTCGTTTTGATCGCCAGTGGCATCCCTGACAATGCAGGAGCCTGGAGGAGGAGAAAACCGACACACACTCTAACATAAGCCACAAACGGGGAGATTTAGTAAATCGTGCTTTTGGTTTATTAGGTTATCTGTGTTTCCTTCAAGGTTCAAGGCTTTTATTGTCAAGTGCACAGTAGCTACAGTGTAGTTATGACAATGGAAATCTTAGGGCACAGGCTCCTCCAACAGTGCAACACAATACAACAGATAATAGTGCAAATAAATAAAATAAAGTAGAATATAATACAATTGTGTAGAATAGTCTATATACAAGTAACTGGAATATTGATATAAGTTACAAACGGATGAATGTTATGTATGTTCTTTCAAAAGGTGTTTAACAGCCTTATGGCCTGTGGGATGAAACTGTTTGAGTCTGGTGTTTTTCTGGCTTTGCTGCACCATCGAGTATTATCCCCAAAGAACACTTACCACTCATTGATGTATCACACACCAATTGTATTGTACTTTTCCTTCCTTTTTCATTTATTTGTGGTTAATTTCATATCTTAAGTTAGATATGTGTCGATAACAATTATTTATCAATGTGTATAGCGAGAGTAATATATGTTTCAATATTAATTGTTTTAATAGGACCAAAAATGGTGCAAAATAGTCATTGTATACATCTCCTTAATATTTGCCAGATATGTGACTTAAACAGCATTGTCATATAATGTATAATAGCTGTAAAAATATTTATAATATGCATATCATCACAGTTTTACGTGACACAATTTGTGCAACAAATGAACAGCAGTTCTGAAGTAAGCAAGGCTTAATGATTTTTGGAATAGGAGCCAATGAGTGTTAAATACCTGCAGAGATGGCAACGGCAATGTATGTGATTCCTGTGATGAGAATGGCCAGCAGAGTACCTTTAGGGATCGCCGACTGGGGGTCCTGAGGAGAGAGACATGACCACATTCAAGTTTATTTTTTGTCAATTTCAAATGTGGTTTGAGCCTCAAGCTAATGAGATACATAGCTAAAATGATATTTTCTCTGACTTCCCCTGGTGAAAGTAATAATTCAAATGTATTTGTAACTTCAACCGTATAACACATTTCATACAACAAGTATGTGTTCTTGAAAAAAAAAAAAAAAAGTGGTCACATCGAAGAGAGTTAAGAAGTCAGAACAATAAATAAATAATACATGACAATTATTACTCTATGTGAGCTTACCATTTTGTGAGTTTATAGATGAATACATGATATGAAAATTAAAGTTTTCATTTATAAATATCAAGCTGTGTTCACATGCGCAACTCCACATGTAGACTATTTCAGGTTTTTTTATGAAACACATCCAACATAAGCATAAACTTAAGTCCTGGAGCAATGTTCCTTCATGTAAAAGAGGCAGAGCAACATAGTGATGATGAGTTAGTAACCTAAACTGTACTGTCTGAAACTAGGCCTTAAAGTGTTTTTCAAAACGTTGAAAAGGGCAAGTTAAGTACCTGGCTGTAGTGTTTAGACAGTCAAGAAAAGTCTAAATAACCCGCGAGAGAAATATGGCGAGCTTTTTCTAGGTGTGACCTTATTCTTGAAATGCAATATGGCCAAAAACATATACATTATTGAGCCATACAATGACTGATTTCTGAAACGCTATATACAAGAGTGTCCATAGGGCTTGGATCATCAGATGAAGCAGAGATATAGATTTGACTGTCATCTGCGTATAAATGGATGCCAAGCTGTTGACTAATACAACTAAGTGGCAGCTAGTAAAGAAATGCAAGAGCGGGGCTTAAGACAAAATCTTAGGATACACCACAAGACACATATTTACTTTCTGAACAGTACTATATGCCTATATTATATTCTGCAAAATGTAAAACTCACTGCGAGGTCTCCGGAGATGTTGGCTCCAGCCAGGATCCCGGTGGCCGCAGGGAAGAAAATGGCGAACACTGAGAAGAATGTCTCCTCATCTCTAAAGTCTGGACCAAAGTTCTCTAATAGGATAGCAGCTAAAAGAGAAGAGAACCAACACAGAGGAGAATAGTAAGTATTTTTCAGTAATACATTCTCAAACTGCATAGGTTAGGTCAGGGACACTTGAATAGACCAAATGTTTGTATAAATCAAAAAAAGTGCAGACTTACAATTGTAGCCAAAGAATCCTTTGGGGTCTTTGCTTTCCATTGACATGAAGCTTCCTATGAAGTAGTTTACGATGGCTGCCAGAAGGATCACCAGGAGGACGATCTGAGCCTGATAGACAGAGAGAGAAAGACACAGATCGGGAGGATGGTATAATCAATGTGATGTTTTTATTTTAACAAATGATCTCATTACTGATCACAACATCTGCTGTTTGTGTTTGCATCTAGGATGCTAGTATATAACTTGAGACAACCACTGATCACTGATCAGGGTCAAGATTGTAACTCTAATTGCCCCTTTTTTGTAACTCTAGCTGTAAATGACACGTGACAGTAGTAAATTGCACATAGCAAGTTCTTACAACAAGATGGATGATTGGATTATACCAGATAATGTGGCTACGCTAACATGCTAATGTTTAGCAAGTACTGTAAAATGTTCTAGCCTAATAGCATGCCATCGTTCTAAAACTCACTGATAAACCAAAAGTACAGATGAGGGTAATGGGGAAGGGCATTAGATCTGCAGGTTTTTGATCATGACCTGAAGATGATAAATAAATAAAGGTATTTCAATTCATCCTGGTGGGACCATGAATATCTAAACCACTCGTTAATGTAATCCAAACACTAGTTGTTTTAATTTGAATACAAACTATTATGTGATCATCATGGTGGTGGTAGAGGAAGTCAGGGAATCAACAACGGATGAGACCATGAATACTTGCAAATGGTTTCATTGTTGCCATACAACCAATGTTGAACTATTTCAGTCAGACCAAAGGCACATGTTTGAGGCTTTAATATTAACAGCAGGGAGCTATAATTTACTATCAGCGTCATGTGTCAGTCTATGAGATGTCCTCTGAGGATGTTCAGTGTTCTGTCCTACCTTGGCTTCCCACTCCATCCCTGCTACAGAGATTCCCAGCAGCAGGATGACAGTCAGAGTCCCGACGATACGAATATCATTTAGCTCATCAGTCATCAAAGCGTCGACATCCTGCAACCAACAGCAGGAACAAGATCAATATGAGGATCTAAAACAAACAAAACAATCTGACACAATTCGAATGGTTATACCAAGTTATTTCTTACGTTAAGCATCTCAACGACTGTCTCTGCAAAGCCTACGACGTACATGGCCACAGCCACTGCGTTGGCAAAAGCAAAGATGAGACCGATGGACCCTCCGAACTCCGGTCCCAGACTCCTGGAGATCAGGTAGTATGCTCCGCCTGCACAGCAGTGAATCAGGTATTAGTCATTGTTTCATTATGGGGTACCGACGTACCGTACATTTGAAAATTACCTTTTATTTTCAGGGACACTCTAGCGTTGATGGTGGTTGCCAACCCAGAGGTCTTTAGGTTGAATTATGCGAGTAAAATCACTACTTCAGTTCTCTTATAACCTCTTGACTAGGGATGGGTATCGTTTGAAATGTATCGATTCCGATTCCGATTCTGCTTATCGATTCCGGTTCTTATCGATTCCCCGTTTTGATTCCAAAATTGTAAAAGAAAGAGGTCTAATGTTTAGAAATATCTTAATTTTTTCAAGCTTTTAACTGACAACCGGGTCCGGGGTGCTAGTGCTGGCTATTGATGCCATACTCGGACTCGGAGACCGCAAGCCATTAAAGACTGTACATTCTTTCATCTCGATGCTGTGCTGTCTTAAATGTTTGCTTAAATTAGAAGTGCAACCTGACGAACAAGCTATTAGCTTGCCACAGGCATTGCACTGTGCCTTGCCTTTCTCTTTTGTGTGTAGTGGAGCCACACTTTTGAGCGTTTACCGCAATGCATATTTGGTGTTATGAGGTGACTGAGCCCGAGCCGTGCATGCTGCTGGGTATCTAAACAAATCAAATCACATGCTGCTGTTCAGTTGATGCGTGACGTCGTCACAATACTACAGGTCCTTACAGCTAGCTACGTAGCCTTAGCTTACATCCATGCAGATATGTAGGCTTTCTTTGCAATACTAAAGGGTTAGTCTACCGCGTTTAGGAACCGTTAAGCAGAACCAAAATTGTGTATGTTGTATGGGTACCCGGTGCCCAGCATTTTGTTATCGGTTCTCATCTGGAACCGAATTTCGGTTCCCAACCCTACTCTTGACTGAGCCATCAATCGACTATAGCTATCAGTATTACTTCAAATATGTTCTTTATCCAGTGGTTTTTACAAAAGAAAAAGGTTTCATATGTCTGAAAGTTGGCTGCTAAATGTTAGAGTTTTTGGCTCTCATAATATGTTGCTTTAAAAATAATCTGTATTCCAGGATAACTGGGTGGTAAACTCCACAATAATCAGATGACATTTTCAAAATAAAAGCATGTGTACAGTTGCTGTCATCACCTCCTCGTACGAAGCCGTTGGTTGCTATAGCAGAGGTGGACAGACCAGTGATGGTGGTGACGACACTCGCCATCAGAATGATCGCAATGGTGAGACCTATTAAACATAACAAAACATAAACAAACTAAGAAACACAGTTTGGAAAATTATGAAACAACAGTTTTGATGAATCATGTAATTTTCAGAACTGATTTGCTTATTCAAGCAGGCAAACAGGCCCAACATTCTCCAATGATGAACTTACCATACCCATTAGCCATTAGCTCAAATTGATAAATCAGCTCATTTCAAGTTTTCACAGAACTTTTATCGATGTAATCCAATGGCTCTCATTATATATTCCTGAACATCAATGTTTAGTTCACAATATCAGTTAATTGTTTACTGAGGCTTTTTCTTAATGTAAACATATTCCATGAAAAGTCAAAAAACAATACTGTAGTGCGTCTCTCAATTATTTCTGACTTCCTGTCTGTGGCTCTCAGATCCATGCCCAATGGTCCCAACTGAAGTAGTGACATTTTTAAAAGGGATTAGAAATGTATATTTCATCCAACATTACACAAACAGTGGGAAAATTGTGAAATTGTTAGCGACATTATTCATTAGCGGATGAATCCACGTTTAGTTATGAGTATTTGTGGCAGCAGGACAATGTACATGGGACACGGCACAGAGGCACATGATGGTACACCCACAATACTTTTTATTAGACACATTCAGTGTTGGTTTGGGTCTATCAGAGCCGGCCCGATCCATTAAGCGACATAAGCGGCCGCTTAGGGCCCCGCAGCCACTAAGGGCCCCCTAGCAACAACAAAATAAAATAATAATAATCTCAGTACACCGTCACCGTGATAAGTCATCTGTCACCGTGTTTCATTAATTTTGTTAATAGATTTCCTACTCTCAAAGTCATTTATTATATTATTGAGTCAATAATATAATACATTAACCGTGCTTTACCTGAACCTCATCATGACACTAGTGTCACGATTCTCATGTTATGTCACGTTTGTAGTTTTGTCTGTGTTGGTGTTTTTCTTGTCTTTGGGTTTTATTGTGTAAAGTGTTCACCCCCGTTTTCTGCCTGTCTGTTTCCCTCCCTGATTACCCGATTGTGTTCATCTGTTGTCCTTGTGTTTCTCCTCCCCTGCCCAGCTGTGTCTTGTTCTGTGATTACCCTTCTGTGTATTTAGTCTAGTCTTCCCCTGTGCTCCATGTCGGTTCATTGTTTCCCCTCCATGTCATTCCACGGTCTGTGTTCCTTGTGCTGCTCGTTGGTGTTGGATATTTTGGATTCTGCCTTGTTTTGCCACAGCTTTAATTTATTTAATAAAGCTCGCTTTTCGTTATTCTGCATTTGAGTCCTACCTGCTTCACCCATTCGTAACAGAATGAACCGACCAAAAATGGACCCAGCGGATATGGAAGATTTTGAGTTAGATCTGTTCGATCTAGACTTTTTCCTTCAATGTTATCATGCCGAGTGGAAAGGAACTTCTTCTAGAAGAGACAAAGAGGCTATTCTCGAGAGGGCACGAATGGAGGTGGCCGAAATGCCTTGGTTGAGGAGTTCGTTGCCGGAGTGGTTACAGCTTTTCACAAGTTGTCCTGAGGACTGGTCCGACGCATCTAACCCTTTCCTCGGATCCGACTACGGTCCTGTTGGAGGTCCACGGAGTCTCCAAAGAGCCTCTAGGAGACGCAGGGCCAGGATTCCAGCCCGTGCTCCAACAGCCATGATCCCGGCTTCAGTTCCGGTTTCCACAGCCATGGATCCATGCACCAGTACCGGCTCGCAGAGCTATGTTTCCTTGCTCGATTACCTGGCCCACACAGCCATGGTCCAGGCCTCGGTTCCGGTTCCAGCGGCTCCAGTTCCAACCTCAGACCTTTTCTCAGGAACCCGTCTGGCGTTTGGAGGTCCACGGAGCCTCCAAAAGGTCTCTGGAAGATGCAAGGCCAGGATTCCAGCCCGTACTCCAGCGGCTCCGGCTCCAGTGCCGGTCCCAGCAGCCATGGTTCTGGCCCCAGCGGCCATGGTTCCGGCCCTGGTTCCGGCCTCAGCAACCATGGTTACAGCCCCAGTTCTGGCCCCAGCAGCCGTGGTTCCGGCCCCAGTCCTGGTCCCAGCTGCCATAGTCCCTCCTCTAGTCCCTTCTCTAGTCCCTTCTCTAGTCCCTTCTCCAGTTCCCTCTCCAGTTCCCTCTCGAGTCCCCTCTCCAGTCCCCTCTCGAGTCACCTCTCGAGTTCCATCTCTAGTCACGTCTCAAGTCCCTACCCAATGTCCTGGTCTGTTGGAGGTTCCGCTGGGGGTCCTGCCAACTCCATGTCCTGTCCCGTTGGAGGCCCCGTCGACTACTCCTCTGCCGGGGGTCCTACCAATCGTATGTCTGTCCCGTTGGAGGTCCCGCCGTCTACTCTCCTGCCGGGGGTCCTGCCAATCCTATGTCCTGTGCCGTTGGAGGCCCCGCCGACTACTCTCCTGCCGGGGGTCCTGCCAACCCTTTGTCCCGTCCCGTTGGAGGTCCCGCCGTCTGCTCGCCTGCCGGGGGTCCTGCCAGCTCCTTGTCCCATCTCGTTGGAGGTCCCACCGACTGCTCTCCTGCCGCGGGTCCTGCCAACCCTTTGTCCTGTGCCGTTGGAGGCCCCGCCGACTGCTCTTCTGCCGGAGGTCCTGCCCGGCCGACACCGGGTCCTGCCCGGCCTCCGGAGCTGTCTGGTCTTCGCCCTCGAGCCCGGCCCCCTGAGAGCCTCGTTCTTCGCCCTCGAGCCCGGCCCCCTGAGAGTCGCGGTCTTAGCCCTCGAGCCCGGCCCCCTGAGTGCTGCGGTCTTCGTCCTCGGGCCCGGCCCCCTGACTCTTCCTGCTGCTGCTTTCGCCCTTATGCTCGGCCCCCTGAGTGCTGTGGCCTTCGCCCCTTTTTGAACTTTGCCTTGCCCCCAGGCCGTCCACCCGAGACCCCCTCCTTGGTCTCTGCCTTGCCCCTGGGCCTTCCGCCCGAGACCCCGTCCTTGGTCTCTGCCTTGCCCCTGGGCCTTCCGCCCGAGACCCCCTCCTTGGTCTCTGCCTTTCCCCCGGGCCGTCCGCCCGAGACCCGTCCTCCAGACCCCCTCCACCCACCCTTTCTTGGCCCTAGTTATGTGTCCTCCCTCCGGTCCCTTTCCACCCACCCTGCTGGACCTTTTTTTTTTTTTTTTGGGACGTCTGGGATCCGTCCCTTGAGGGGGGGGTTCTGTCACGATTCTCATGTTATGTCACGTTTGTAGTTTTGTCTGTGTTGGGTGTTTTTCTTGTCTTTGGGTTTTATTGTGTAAAGTGTTCACCCCCGTTTCCTGCCTGTCTGTTTCCCTCCCTGATTACCCGATTGTGTTCACCTGTTGTCCTTGTGTTTCTCCTCCCCTGCCCAGCTGTGTCTTGTTCTGTGATTACCCTTCTGTGTATTTAGTCTAGTCTTCCCCTGTGCTCCATGTCGGTTCATTGTTTCCCCTCCATGTCATTCCACGGTCTGTGTTCCTTGTGCTGCTCGTTGGTATTGGATATTTTGGATTCTGCCTTGTTTTGCCACAGCTTTAATTTATTTAATAAAGCTCGCTTTTCGTTATTCTGCATTTGAGTCCTACCTGCTTCACCCATTCGTAACAACTAGAGAGGACAGCAGGATTGTAATTTCCCGTGTTCAGTGAATGCAACAGAGGCAAGACACCAGACCAACCAGAGAGTTGAATGGAAATAAACATCTGTCTTATTAGCTGACAGGTACCTATCCTGGCTGTGAGCTGTGACAATGTTTCAAATAAACTGTCAGTTGGACTCAGAGTTTTTGAAGATGGACATAAGACATTTTTTTCTTAAAAAAGACGACAATTCTCAAGTGGTGGCTCACACAACAACCCCAGAGCCACCACTTGAGCCAGGTGAACAAGGTATGTAAATGTCAGTAAACTTCCAAGTTATGTGAACATGTAAGCAAAGCATAAATTACAGCTACGTTGACGTTACTTTGAATCGTTAGCAAGTAGCTATAGCTAGCCAGATATATTAAATAAACACGTTACCTGGTGATTTCAAAGAAAGCTCTCTGGGAAATGTTGACTTACTGGTCGACATGAAGCTAGAAGCTACCTTACAGTACACAGCTGATCCTGAGTCCTGTCATTTAAAGTGTTTCATAGTTAGCTTAGCTAAGCATCAACCTAGCACTGAAATATATGGATGTTATGTGACAGTATTTCTGAGAAAAAGTCAGCTGAAATGGTGGCATAGTTGCCACTGCTCTACATGTCGACAGCATGTTTGAATG
Source organism: Pseudochaenichthys georgianus (assembly GCF_902827115.2). Classification (NCBI taxonomy): domain Eukaryota; kingdom Metazoa; phylum Chordata; class Actinopteri; order Perciformes; family Channichthyidae; genus Pseudochaenichthys; species Pseudochaenichthys georgianus. The sequence continues at coordinate 8,493,116 of NC_047511.1, read as the reverse complement.
TATTTGCCATAGTAAATGTGGCTGTTTGGCCACTGACGTTGCCATAACAACGCCTGAATTTAAATGTGTAACCTCTTTTTGTGAAAGATTTTTGCATGAAATTATAATTCTTCTGATTGATATTCCTATTGACAGCTAGTTTCTATGTGAACATTATGAGATGGACAGACAGAGAGAATAAATGAAAAAGAGTTATGAAATACTATATGACAGTAAAACAAGAATAGAGTTTAAAAGGGGAGTGATTTGTAAAATATTCATAAATAAAAATCAGTTTACAGTTCTGTTTCATATGGATGTTGAGAGATGTATCCATAGAGCTCTTAATTTTGCTCTCAAAGTGCACCAGATTGATGCTTGTAACTTCAACATTTAAAAACAAATCTTCCCGGGGGAGTATGCCCCCGGACCCCCCTAGAGGAGGATAGGTCCAGTGTTTACATGCTTATTTATATAATATGTCTGCTTATGCAAGTTGGTTCCGTGTTGTATGTAGTAAGAATGCACTAGAGTGAGGGTGGCCCCCAAGCCAAAGCTCACTTAGGGCCCCGAAAAGTCTAGGGCCGGCCCTGGGGTCTATTAATGGGAATAGTTTATAAGAATAGAACATTAAAGTATTGTGGCTGCCAAATAGTACATCTAATGAGACTTTCTGATCTGTTAGCACTTGAAGGAGAATGACCTCATACTTGGATTCTTCTCAAACATTTAAACTCAATGTACCCACCGATTCCAGCGTGGCCAACGATCCAGGTCATTCGGATGAAAAGCATCACACCCCAGATATTCAGCATGCAGCGGACCTGTAATGCACAAACATGTTAGTCTTCTGTGGGCCAGCCTGTAACCCCAGATGGGAGATGAGTCTACGCTACAACAATTGCTGTTGAAAACATTGATTTGATCAGATAAGATGAAATATCACAGTGAGAAACAGAGGACTACTCCTTTAAATGTTCCTGTACAGAACACTAACCAGGACTCCTTTGACCCAACCAAACTTGATAGTTCCTCCTTTTGCATTCTTTGCCGCCAACGCCGCCGCTGCCTCCTCAGCTGCTGAAGGCTCCTCTCCATTGGCCAGTCCGTCTTCAAACGGATCCTGACAACCAATCACAGCCAAGGGGAAAAGGGTGACAGAAAAAAAAGCAGGAGAGTAATCAATTAGTGGATCAATGAAAAATAAATATATACCTACATTTGAAGAGGCCCTATTGTGCTTTTGGGGCTTTTCCCTTGAGTTCTATAGGTTTTTGTGCATGTAAAAGGTCCGCAAAGGCTAAAATCCCTGTTCTCTCCAGAGGGAGTTTCTCTCCCACACACTCCCCCTCCCTGCCTGAAACACCTCGATTGAATTCCTTTGTTTACTTTCGTGACATAATGACCTCACTAGGTAATACTTGCACTTCTATTGGCTGGCAATCCAACACATTGTACGTGATAGGGGTGGGACATCTCTAAGCGGTTGACAAATCCCAAAAGAGGCGGTTGGCTAACCAATCAGAACAGACTGGGCTCTGGTTTCAGACAGAGAGTGAAAAGAGGTGCTGCAGCACAGGCAGTATGAGAAAAATAAAGAGCTTTTTGAACATTAAAGCATGGAGACATGTCCCAGTAGAGGCACAACATACAAATATGAGCCAAAAATAATTAGCATATTGGTATCCCCTAAAAAAGAAATGTTTTAGTGGATTTTGTACGTCATCTAACATCCTGCTGTTAGAATACTATCAGTGTACAATGTACGGCTATGTTGCAGCTACCTAGAGGAGTGGGATGCCTTCAGAATAATGAGATGCAGCATTGTGTGTGTGTGTGTGTGTGTGTGTGTGTGTGTGTGTGTGTGTGTGTGTGTGTGTGTGTGTGTGTGTGTGTGTGTGTGTGTGTGTGTGTGTGTGTGTGTGATGTGTGTGTGTGTGTGTGTGTGTGTGTGTGTGTGTGTGTGTGTGTGTGTGTGTGTGTGTGTGTGGTGTGTGTGTGTGTGTGTGTGTGTGTGTGTGTGTGTGTGTGTGTGTGTGTGTGTGTGTGTGTGTGTGTGTGTGTGTGTGTGTGTGTGTGTGTGTGTGTGTGTGTGTGTGTGTGTGTGTGTGTGCGTGTGCTTGTTTGTTGGGGACATGCCTCCATGTCACTAAGCCCACTCGGAGTCTCTGAGATGGAGTGTAGGGAATGTTTTCTGTTTTCAGCTTGCATACCTCTAATTACTGCCCATAACTAAACATTAACTTGAGAACAAAATGGAGGAGCTGCTGCATTTGATTTGGTCTTCAAATGAATGAAAGTTGAGTAGAACTTTCTTATTATTAACTATTTTACAACTACTCTGAAGATTCTCATATCAATGATTAATACAGATATTTGTTATGTTTTTAAATCATGTATGATATAGATTAGACTCTATTGATTCCTTGCTGAAATTCACAAGTATACATACTTCAAACATACTATATTAGGAATGTGATGATGTGCACAATGAGTATACCTTTACACTTTGAGTACATTTTAAGACTACTTGTGTACTTTTACTCAAATACAGTTTGGAATTTAATGTAACTTGTTATTCTACGCTGTTGTAGTGCTACTTTTACTTCACAGTTACTTCAGAGTATTCGAGAACTTCACCATCCACTGTTTAAAAGTGCGGTAATGGCAGAGGTGGGAGACGTATACTCAGATGATCTTGTACTTAAGTAAAAGTAGAAGTACCGGAATGTAGGAATACTCTGTTACAAGTAAAAGTCCTGCATTCAACAGAATAATACATATGATTTTTTAAATAATTATTGATCATTAAAGTGTTATCAACGCTGGTAAAGGGGCAGCTAGTTTGAATGACTTTGTACACAGGGCTTGTACTAAACTGGAACTAAAGTCTGATTTAAGAGTTGATTATATTTCACATCATTAATCCAAATCTGTAAAGTAGGCTAACTAAAGGTACTAAATCAATGTAGAGGCGTACAAGTACATGATTTACCTCTGAATTGTAATAGAGTAGAAGTTCAAAGTATACAATAATTAGAAATACTTAAGTAAAGTAAGTATCTCAAATTGTACTTAAGTGAGGTACTTGAGTAAATGCACTTAGTTACTTCCCATCTCTGGGTATTTGTACTTTAACTTTAGGTCAAAAAGTCTTCCACCACAAACGTGCGTGATAATTTCCGCAATGTAGGCTATGATGTGTAATGCTATTAGGGGAATGAAAACACATTTTATTTGTACTTTATCGAGTTCATCGTGCAGCTCCGACAGCGACGGTCTGCCCCACTTCTCCCCGAAAGGCGCAGCGGTCTGTCGGTAGAAGTCGATGTTGGGCACGGCGTCTATGGTGTTGTGTCCAAAGGTCCTCATGTAGTATGTGTTGGAGTGGGAGTCGGAGATGTGCGTATGTCCTGTGCCCGTTGAATGGAGGCTGACCGAGTCGCTCCGCGCCGTGTCCGGCTCGTGGAAGACATCCGGCGGGAGCCCGATGTCCATGGCGCTGCCCAGGGCGCCCGCATCCAGGAAGCCCACCACCCTGAACCGTCCTTTGGACTCCTCGGGCGGCTTGGATGCATCTGTGGAGGCCGGGGCGGCTGCTGCTTCTGTCACCGTGTCCACCTGGAAGCGGCTCTGAGGGGAGCCGCCACTCTTCAAGGCCGGTTTCTGTCCCGACATGTCCTCCCGGATTAGACGCTCGAAACCTGTCCAAAGAGTCACTTCCAATGAACGGTTAGCGTGTCAAAAACACCTGCTCTAAAGCCGAGGGGAGGTCGGGGCAGCAGCTCCGCAGCATGTAGTAGGCCTACCGAACAGTCCCAGCAGACACACACAACCGCAGGCCGGCAGAAGAAGAAGTCATTAAAGTGTCCAAAAGAAACATTTACAAACTAAAGTTAAACACAGACTGTCATCACCTCCTCTGCGAACTCTGGGTAATGGAGTGGCCAGGACGTGACGTGCGTAAAGGACACCGACTCTCTCTCTCTTTAACTCAGTGTCTCTCCCTCTCCCTCTCCATCAGTCCATCTGTCCATCCATCCACGTGTTGACGTGCGTGTCGTCCCTTCAGATGGCGACTCAAACGGTTTATTGTCATCCGTCTTGTTCCCTCTCTCCTCCTCTCTCTGGACTCTCGAGACATCTCAGCATGACTGGAACCCGGCGGAGAGGAGGAGGAGGGGGATGAGGAGGAAGGGGAATGATGGATCGGTGTCCGTTACGCACCAAACTTTGGCACGCGTCGTGGCGCATCCATGTTGGGAGGAAAAGAGAGGAAGAGACAGAAAGGACATGATGAGAGGGGGACATGAGACCCTGCCTCATGTAGTTCAGATCACACTGGAGCGTGGGTCAGATTATATTAACTGCAAGTGCCCTGACTGACGGCATAACTGACGTGGAAACCAAACCAAAGAAATTAAAACAAAAAGTTTAAAAAACATAAAAAATATAAAAACGTCAAATTAATATCTTGAATGTGTGTGTGTGTGTGTGTGTGTGTGTGTGTGTGTGTGTGTGGGGGGGTGGGTGTGTGTGTGTGGGGGGGTGTGTTAGGGTAAAACAAAGACATTTGTCATCACTGCTGGTGACACACTGAGACATTCACATGGAGGCACGCAAGGAGACTAAGGGCGTGTGTGTGTTGTGTGTGTGTGTGTGTGTGTGTGTGTGTGTGTGTGTGTGTGTGTGTGTGTGTGTGTGTGTGTGTGTGTGTGTGTGTATCGTTTGCATATAGGGAACAACAGCTGCTTTCTCTGACAAAGTGCTTGATGCTGGAGCCAAACACTGGACAATACAAGGACAGAATAAAGGGGACCAGTTTCGACCAATTTCACTTTATTAAACTTATCTAAGATTACATTTGTGAGTTATAAGCAACATGTCATCATCATTATGTCACACGTTTGCGGTTCTTTTACTGCAAACATATGTTCCTTAAAGGTCCCATGTCATGGCCATTTCTACTGAACATAATTCCATTGTTGAGGTCTACTAAAATAGATTTATATTGTGCAATTTTCCAAACTCACATTGGTTTCTCATACAGCATCTCTGTATAGTATGTGTATTCACTCTCTGTCCTAAACGGCTTGTTTGAGCGCTGGGAGTCCCAGCAGCTTCTACTGAAGCCAGTCCCCAACTCCGGGGACCTCGGGTGGCAGTATACGCCGTGAAGTTGTTTGCAGCCTGCCAGTAAACCCAAAGCAGAAGACAAAGTGACGTCAGCGGCTCATTTGCGTAAACTTCCCTCAGGGAAAAGTACTCTGTGTGAACGCGATTGGTACTTAGTGCCCTGGGGTAATAAGTGCCGGAGCACTAAGTGGAGGGGCACTAAGTGCCGGGGCACTAAGTACTGCAAAGTATGTGGTGTGAACGCGGCTAATGGCTTCGGTACAGCCGTAGGCCTATATGTTATATGCAAACTAACCAAACTGTGCCTACAACTGTTGTTATTTAGGTGCACTTGTGGAAACTGCGCCATGATGCCTACCAAAGTGGAAAACGTCTGTTGCAAAGAAATTAGGAAGGTAGCCTAGCTGACAGTTACAACATTATGTAGCCAGCTAGCTGAAAACACCAACAGTAGCACATATGCCAAGATATACGCCATACATACCCCACACCCTGCAGAACCTCCATAACATGTACAGATTTGATTATAGACCTTTGAGGCGTAGAACGGAAGAAGAGTGCGTTATTTTTACCTGTAATAAACTACTACTGTGTTTGATGAAAAATAAAATCATGGTTTGCTATATATGAATGATATATTATAGGAGCAAATACTTCAGGGAAGAAAGGCTACTAAGTATTTCCATCAAATATTTATTTTTAGAAATCTACAAAATGAACATGTGTAAATATACATAGGTATATACACTGTGTATATCATCCATTCCTCCCCTTATAGGCGTTTTCGGCATCTTGCCTATCGCAGCTTTGTAAGCTGGTGCTGGGGATTTTTAGGACGAGGCATCAGAGTGTTCATCCCGTCATGTGTTGTCCGCCGGATACGCCAGGAGTTTCCTGATCTGGCTGGATGAAATCAAATGCAAATCACAAAATATTAGAGAAACTTAGTTGTTTTAGGTTTGTTAGCTTGCCAGCTAGATTAATATGCTAACCTACGTTTGCTAGTTCAGTGTAATATGCCAACCTACTATGAACAACAGCTAGTGGTTCATATTAGGCTAGCAAGAACATGTTTACAATTGCAATCTTATATGGGTAGTCTGCTACGTTCGGTCATTCATTGTAGCTGGCATAAAAACAATGTTTTCCCTAGCATGTCTAGCTCTTGGTAGCCTTCTTGTTTAGCTTGGTAGCATACACGCTAGGAACGCCAACTATAATGTAATGAATAAATGTATAAAGTTTCGCGACTGACCGTACGGTAAATCACCCGGAGTATATGAGTAACGACTGAATGAACACAAGTGGAGGACTCAATAGCACGACTCGGAGACAGAGGATTAGGATGCAAAAAGGTCTTTATATCCAAGGTTCGGTACACGGGAATCAGATACTAGAAAAACACTGCTGGAACGCTAGGAATAACTAAGACGAACTGGCACTGAAGGGACTGTGGATGCAGACTAAATAGACAGAGGGAGAGATGATAATGGGGCACAGGTGAGGCTAATTAGGGAAGGGAAGCAGGTGGAGTTCAATCAAAGGCAGGAAAGCTGAGACTGAAATGAGAGAAACAACAATGAGAACAGGAACAATAACAAAAACATCAGCATGCTGGCTAAACCCTTACAATATGAGTATTTTGTGTGGGAATGCAGACATTCTCCTGCTATGAGATACATGTAAGTAAGGCCATCTGCTGACATTGGAGTTGATATATGGAATCGCTAGCAACTTAGTTAGCCCAGTTAGCAATGTGTCAATGGCTTAGCAGCCCGAAAAACGTTTACCCATTTAAACCTTGTTTGTTTTAAAAATCATAAATACACAAACAACAATGCATACTTACAGGTTGTGTACCCGAATCTCCCGCTGGTCCAAACAAAGTAGGAACAGAATCAGTGGCGGCTGGTGGAAATTATTTTAGGTGGGGCTATTGTAATGGTGAATAAATCACACAGCGAACATTTTGAGAAATGACCCCTTAAATCAGGGGTGTCAAACTCAATTTCATCACGGGCCACATTAGCATTATGGTTGCACTCAAAGGGCCGGTTGTTACTATATAAATATACATATAAATATATAAAATAATGTATTATATTATATTATTGCCTCTGAATTGGATTATTATCAGATAGGGTAATAACTAACTACGTTTGAAAGCAGAAGTCCAGGGCAAATAATTGCAAGTCTCTTCAGTGCATGTCACAAAACGAGATGCATTGTGGGACATGTAGTTTATGGGCAACATACTTACATGTAGTAAAGTGACATGTAACCGTATAATAAACGTATTATATTATTTGAAAGCTCTTGCGGGCCACATTATATGAAGTCGCGGGCCAGATTTGGCCCCCGGGCCTTGAGTTTGACACTCCTGCCTTAAATTATGACTTCTGGTGATGTTAGAGATATGAGAAGACTGATCAATACCTCCATAATCTTCAGTGTGGTTAGCTATGAATCTTCCAAAACTTCCAAACACCTTGTCCTGGACATAGTTTCTACAGTAAACTGTGCAACAGTACAGTAGGCCCACACAACTGATACCAATTATATAATATTTACCTTGTTCATTAAAAAAAAAAAAAATATATATATATATTTGTTTTAATGTGGGAAGAGGTGGGGCGGCGCCCCTAGCGGCCCTATGGGCCGGCCGCCACTGAACAGCATCGTCCTTCAGTGTCCTCCTACGCTGTGCATATCCGGCATGAATCGCTGCAATGTTTGTGAAGCTTTGGTCCGTGAAATGCCGCGCACACAGTACAATACCGGCTCGAACATCTGAAGGAACAGTGTTAACAAGAAATGTCAACCACTGACTTTGTCATGGTTCTGCCCTCGGTAAGCCATACATTGAAGATTTCTCCTCGCAAGACAGGAAACAGACCCTCGTTGGCATGACTGGATACAGTTTTGAACTGAACCTGAGCTTCCAACAGTATGTATTTTCGGCTGGCAGAGGGTGCGGCCATAGCTCTGGGCGTGAATACTGGGTATCCCTACATCACGATACCCAGGAAGAAAACATTGGAAAATGAGAAATCTCCAACGAGGCGTTTTGGGGAGGTCTTTTCTTTGTTAGAGTTTTACTCCACAGGGTGTACTTTGAGGGTTTTTGACTCTGCAGATCGTTTACATGCATAAAAACCTTCATAACACACAAGGGGACGGGTAAGAACCGGAAAAGCATGACATAGAACCTTTAAGTTTTCGCCAATAAAATGAAATAATATTATAGTTGAAAGATTTGTCACTTATATTGTAATGACATAGAGTAGAACAGTTCTTAATTTTTCAACAGAAAGCTTTAGGTTTTTAGAGTTATTTAATTTCTAAGTATTAACTATCTTGCTCTTATAACCATTAAAAAAGGCAAACAAATCTTAGAATATTACATGAACATTGTTGACGAAATTCATTATTAGTATTATTATTATTATTATTATTATTATTATTATTATTGTTGTTGTTATTATTTATATTATTATTTACATTTTTTAAATATATTCAAAATAAGTATTCACTTAAAGGGGACCTATCATGCAAAATGCACTTTTCTACGTCTTTTTTACATGAATATGTGTCCCCGGTGTGTCAGGGAACTCACCAAGTGTCAGAAAACACAACCCTCTCTCTTTTCCTCCATACCTAAATCTCTAAAAACGGGGCTGCAACGGATCTGATACAGACTGATACAGATTTGAAAATTCTATGACGTCAGGAACGAGGAGCTCCGCCTATATGGGCAACTCTCCACCTATCAGGGGAATGTGGGGTTGGGCCATGGCCGGCCATTGGCGCTCGAAAGCGCTGGAGACGCTGTAGTACATATGCCAGGCCTGTAAGGCAAGGCAAGTTTATTTATATAGCACCTTTCAGCACCAGGCAATTCAAGGTGCTTTACAAAAATGAAAGACATTCAGATAAAGGCATTTAAAAACAGTAAAAGATAATAAAAGAAACATTAAAAGAAAAACAAAAAATGAAAGACATTAAGAAAATGGCATTTAAAATCAGTCATTAAAAAGAAAAGCTAATAAAAGAAACATTAAAAGATAAAAGTTACAGTGCAGTCTAAGATATGAATAGTTCAATTATTTTGGAAATCCGAACATTTCCGTCCCGATTGTTCATTTAGACTGATTGTTTTCACCATGTTATGCTCGCATGACATCCACAATCGGACCCTCAGGAGGGTGTACTAGTCCCCTACTCTGCTTTGCGTTCCATAACAAAGTCTTTAAGTGTTACCTGAACACCCCGTGTTACCAAAACACTATTTTTCACCCGTCGGTGATGTGATACTTGTTCCTCAGTACAAATCACCCAAAAACTGATCGTAAACCCTGGCTACGATGGATATCCCAAATATCCTACTTTCGAGCAGTCCCTCTCATAAATGTCATGGAGTTTCAGATGGTTTTCACCATGTTTTGTTCGCATGACATCCACAATTAGACCCTCAGGAGGGTGTACTAGCCCCCTACTCTGCTTTGCGTTCCATAACAAAGTCGTTAAGTGTTACCTGAACACCCCGTGTTACGAAAACACTATTTTTCACCCGTCGGTGCTGTGATACTTGTTCCTCAGTACAACTCACCTAAAAACTGATCGTAAACCCTGGCTACGATGGATATCCCAAATATCCTACTTTCGAGCAGTCCCTCTCATAAATGTCATGGAGAAATTAATTAAATTTAAATTAAAAACATTAAAAAAGAAAAAATACATGGATAAAAGTTACAGTGCAGTCTAAGACCTGCAGGTTTCTGGGAGTTTGTTCCAGATATTTGGAGCATAATAACTGAACGCTGCTTCTCCATGTTTAGTTCTGACTCTGGGGACAGAAAGCTGACCAGTCCCTGAAGACCTGAGAGATCTGGATGGTTCATAATTTAGCAGGAGGTCAGAAATGTAATTTGGGCCTAAACCATTCAGTGCTTTATAAACCAGCAGCAGTATTTTGAAATCTATTCTTTGACACACAGGAAGCCAGTGTAAAGACTTCAGAACTGGAGTGATGTGATCCACTTTCTTAGTGTTAGTGAGGACTCGAGCAGCAGCGTTCTGAATCAGCTGCAGCTTCCTAATAGATTTTTTAGTGAGACCTGTGAAGACACCATTGCAGTAGTCGAGTCTACTGAAGATAAAAGCATGGACAAGTGTTTCCAAATCCTGCTGTGACATTAGTCTTACATTAGTAAGTGGCGCTGTAGTCTGCCACAAAAGCAGCGAAGAAGACTTCCCGCGCATGGTTGCCCTTCTGTTTATTCTCCGCTCTGGCTCTTTTTCTCCCTCCCCGAGGCAAGCACTGTAATTATCTCCGGTTTTCCACCAGCAGATGACAAACACCCACCTCTCCGCCTCTTCCAAGGAACTAGTGGACCGTGCGCAGAGTTTCAGTTAGATTTTTTTCCGCCGGTCAACATGTCCGTTAAAGTTTAAATCTTCCGGACAAAATTAGAAAAGTGCCGGTCAAAGGTCTTCTTTGTTATTTATTGAGCTTTAAAACAAATGAATAATGACTCTATATAAATCATATAAGAATAAAACACGGAGGACGGAGATCTCTTTTTCTCCCCCTCTTCTGACAGCCCAGCAGCTAATCTCAAAACACGCTCCCCTCTCCTGAAGGGGGGTGTGGTCAGCTGCAGCTAATTTGCATTAAAGCTACGTCACAGAATCAGCCCTTGCAAAAACAGGGCTGGAAAGAGCAAATAGAGCGAAATGAGGCATGGCTAAAATGCAGGATCTGTTTGGTATTTTGAAAAAAAACTATATTTATATACTTTATATAGGTATGGCCCTACAATATATTGTTCAAATATAGCATGATAGGTCCACTTTAAAATATATATTTGTCTCTCATTGTTATGTTTGATTTAATTTTGTCAATTATATTTTCTATACCTATTGTTGTTTTTAGCTCCTTTGCATTGCATGGTACATATTTGTGCCTGACCTGAGGCCTGAGGCCTGTACTACGAAGCCGGTTCAACCTAACCTGGATATGTTTGAGTTACCCGGTTTACCTAATCCAAAACAAACGCCCTCTCGCTAAACTGTCCTACGACGCTGGTTATCAACTCGTTAACTCAAGCCAACTTTGCCCTATTATATTATATCTACTGTAGTTAGGTGCACGTTCACATGAAAGGGGTGGTATTTGGAGCATTCGACCAATCACACACATGGACAAGCATACTGACAGCGCAGCACGTCATACTTCCTGAATGAAGGCCCAAACCACTCCCTCGACCCTACCCCTCCGTGACGGAGTGAACTCCGTCTGTAGCCACACTCGCAGCTCAACGAGGCTCCCTCCTGTCAGATGGAGGGTATAAATACAGCAGCAAGCTTTGGGACGGCCTCCCCTCTCTCCGGCAGAAACAGGAAATGCCGTAACTGTATGTAACAACGGTTTCAAATCAGCATCTCTTTGACAAAAAATGTAAATTAATAACTAAAATAAAACTCCAAACATCTTTCATTGTGTTACTTTTTTGTAAAGCTCTTTTAGTTTTAAACCTGATGTTTATAAGCTTCTTAGTTTTTGCAACAGTCTGTAAATATACACAACTTTATAATAAAATGCACACATTTACCTTTTTCTAGACTAAACACAGGTATGATCCAAAGTTAAAACATATGAGGTTATCATGAGGTTGTTAATATCGCAGTTTATCAGTGGATGTTTGCTGGAACTACTTGTAAACAGCGTGTTTCCTGACGGACACACACAGCGTGACTCCGGTCAGGTAGAGACCGGTCTCAAGTCAGCACCGCTGCAGACTCGCTGTTTGAGGGCTTGATAGCCCACTCCCCCTCCACACCGCTCCACACTCGTTGGTTTGGAACAGCCCTCAATATGGCGGACCCTCTGCGTGAAGGCGCAAACGTAGGGGTAGGGTGTAGGGGTAGGGTGTAGGGTAGGGTGTAGGGGGCGGTTTGGCAATGGGCCGAAAAGTCAACTATAATTAGACAAATATGAAGACGTTAAACTTTAAACATCCATGACTTAAACACTTTATCCAGGATAAAAGCAACATAGTTGAGTTAACTCTTTTGGTAACGAGCATTGGGCCTGGGCCCACCCACATGCACGTCTGGCCCACCCACAGAGATCCAGATCTCTCTCTCTCCCGTCTGTGTGCGAGGGGGCGGGGCAGTTTACACACACGCAGCTGCTACATGCAGCAACACACACACACACACACACACACACACACACACACACACACACACACACACACACACACACACACACACACACACACACACACACACACACACACACACACACCACACACACACACACACACACACACACACACACACACACACACACACACACACACACACACACACACACACACACACACACACACGATGTTAAGTGTGTATGAAGTGGAATACAAAAGGGAGTAGAGTTGGACAGATCACAGTATAGGTTGGCAGTTACTAGCATCATTGCGCAACACATGCATGGAAGCAGCATCAAGTGGTTGGTATTGATCAGATTTACTCTTAGTAATAAGCAAAGAAAAGGTGACATCATCCTGTCCTCACCAGGTTTGTGGTAGCTGACATAGATGTATAGAGCGAGGACGATGAGCAGGGTGACCAGAGCCGCCCACCAGTTGATGACAAACATGACGACCACGCACAGCACCGCCCCGGCCAGAGACACCCACATGTTGTAGTACTTGAAACTTGGGCGCCACCCTGTGTTAACAGACGGGAATTAAACCAAAAGAGCCATGCTAACATAGGCAAATATAAACAGATCATCACACAAAAAATCTGAACTGAAACAAAGAACGTTTTAGAGCAGACTTCTTCACCATATTGATATAGCATAAAACCAGACGTGTTTTGCAGACAATCCATGTTTGAACCCTTATCCTAACAATGTTACTGGTCAAGTGCGAGATAACTCGCTCCGAGGTGTGGTTAAACTTCATATTTTTTCGATGTGGACAATGCTCGTTACCAAAAGAGTTAACTAAATTATACAAACATGGGTTAATGATTAGAGGTAACGGAGTTATTTATTTTGTTAAAGTTTCAGCAATTCTGTTTACAGTTCTGTCATCAGATTATTTAATACGATTTGTTAAAACATTGTTGTTTCTTTTGATGTGAAATATTATGTATTTAATTTAAATAAAAAGCAATGTTAGTTTTGTTTTGTTCACAATTTGTTTAGTTAGGTTACCTTATTTTTTTCTCCAAAAGAACCAATAAGAGTATCGTTAAAAGACCAGACAGATAAGCGGTATCGATAAAAGTAGTAGTAGGCCTACCGTTAAAACCTTAACGATACCCATCCCTAGTCATGTGGATGTCAGTTTTACACACATTCTGAGGCCGCCGTGCCTATATTTTTGTTTTCACTGCTAATTTATGCTTATGTTCAATTAGTGCATTAAAAAAATCATTAAAATCATTAAATAAGTTTCAGCTCAGACCCCACGCTTAATATGTCTCCCCCTGGCCCACCTACATTTCTCCAGGCCCACCCACACAATAATTCCTGGCTACGCCACTGTATCCAGGGTATGTTGAACTGGATTCGTATACAGGCCTCTGATAAGAATACTTTTCACAATGTTGTTATTAAGTTGTGATGTGACACAGTATTTACTTATAGGTGGGGTAGGTAATTTTGGAGAAACCAGCTCGAGTATGCTAGAATTTGAAAATACACAACCGGACATATAAATACATTAATACATTTATCACTTATACATGCAATTTGATGAATGACATTTTCACTGAAATGATTAATTAACGAGTAATTCATGTTTTCAACACAACAAAAGAGGTATTAACCAACAACAACACAACAAACTAAATTCATTTCATTTCATTTCAAACCTTTATTTATCCAGATTGGTCCCATTGAGATCATAGATCTCTTTTTCAAGGGAGACCTGCAGCATATAGGTTCCACATGAAACATAAAACAATAAAGGACATTATACATTATATTACAGGATACATAGTTATAGACATTTACAAGTGCCCCCATTGTATCAGCAAGCATTTCATTTACCCTAGCTTTAAAAACATGCAGAGAATGAGATTGCTCAGTTTCAATTCTTGCTGAAGATTGTTCCAGCAAGTGGAGGCTGCGCACATAAAGCTGTCTTACCTAAGACAGTCCTTGCTCTTGGCACATCTAACAAGACTACATCATGTGACCTCAGACAATAGCTGCTTGCAACTCTCTGTGTTATCAGAGAGCATGATATAATACGGGAGGTTTACCCAACAAAGCTTTATAGATAAACGTGTACCAATGACTGAGCCTCCGTACAGAGTGATGGTAACCTGCCTTGGTATACAGTGTACAGTGATGAGTAAGCGCTTTACAATTTGTGACAAATCTCAGAGCACTGTGATACGCAGCATCCAATTTGCTCAGGTAATAGGCAGGTGCATTCATATAGACCAGATCCCCATAGTCCAGCACAGGTAAAAAGGTCACAGTGACTAGCCATTTCCTGGCCTCAAGCGAGAAACAGGACTTGTTTTCTGAAAAAGAAACCTAGCCTAACCCTCAGTTTTTTTAAGGCAGGTTATTGACATGAAGTTTTAAAAGAGGAGCAATCATCAAGGCCAGATACCAAGGTATTTGTAAACAGGCAACAACCTCAAGTTTTGTTCCTTGCGTAGTTACAATATCTAAAACAGGCTCTGGTGTCTTTTTAGCTTTTGAAAAGAGCATTACCTTGATTTTATCCACATTTAAAAGAAGCTTAATTCAGAGAGCTGAGTCTGAATAGTGTTAAAAAAAACAGCCTGTAATTTAACAACAGCCTCTTTAATGGAGGGACCTGCACAATACATCACAGTATCATCCGCATAAAAATGTAAAGTAGCTTCATCCACATTATCACCTACACTGTAATATATATGGAGAATAAAAGTGGTCCTAAAACAGAACCTTGTGGTACACCATTAGAAATGTTTAACCATTCAGAAGACAGTCCATCAAAATGAACACATTGGGACCTTTCAGAGAGGTAGTTTACAAACCACCCCACTGCAAGGCCTGGATAGGACCAATACTGAGTAGCCTCTGCTTTAAGATGCGATGATCAACGGTGTCAAACGCTTTGGAAAGGTCAATAAACAGAGCCTGCACAACTCTGCTTATTATCTAAAATAGTAGTAATGGTCATTCACCACTTTCATTGTCGCAGTGATGGTGCTGTGTTTCTTTCTGAATCCTGACTGATGTTTAGACAGGATATCATTTATACATAAAAACTCCTTTACTTGTTCACTCACTAAGCGTTCGAGCACCTTAGCCAGAACTGACAATTTAGAGATTGACCTAAATAAGATTCAGTGTGCAGTATAGGTTCAGCACTGACCCAGCAGCAGCTCTGTCTGTGGTGCTGAAGCTCCTGTGATTGGTTACATCACTGACACCTGGTGGTTAACATGAGAACAGCAGGAACACACCATGAGTGTTTAACTACTCTCATGAAGAAGAACAAGAACATGAAGAAGAACAAGAACATTAACAAGAACAAGAACAAAAACAAGACATACTTTTTTAAGGTCCGTTTCACTCTGTTTTTCTTATACATTCTTCTTAGTTGTAATACACAACAGGAGTCAGGACCTGTACACTGAAATGCACAGATGCACAACAACATGCATTTCTTTTTTTCTCTTTTTTAACACATTTATTCGTATTTGTACTTTCATTGCATATGTCACTAAGTTCTGAAGTTGCTGCTCATCATTTTTAGTAGGGATGCTCCGATCGCCAATTTCGGGGCCAATCGCCGGAATCAGTATCGGCCGATCCCGATCGCCGATCCGATCGAGTGGGCGGGGCCTAAATGGAAGATTTAAACATCACTTTAAATCTTCCATTTCAGTTAATGGGGCTCATTCACTGGAGCTTCCACAAACAACACATTAAATTGGTCTCTTTCAGCAGCCGGAGAAGAAACAAGTGCTCAGGGACCGTCTGCAAAGTGCAACCGAAAAAATAAAATAAAACAATATTCAATAACGTCACTATTATACAGTATATTTCTACCAAACTCACTACACACATCAATAGTCTCCTGGTAGTAAGACTACAGCAGAGAGTTTGGAAGAATGTGCTTTTGAATAATTTTGGTGAATATTTATAGTGTAAAATCTTCAATAAATATGGCATAATCTTCAATAACGTCACTATTATACAGTGGAGTGCAACTCACTACACACATCAATAGTCTCCTGGTGGTCGGACTACAGCAGAGAGTTTGGAAGAATGTGCTTTTGAATAATTTTGGTGAATATTTATAGTGTAAAATCTTCAATAAATATGGTATAATCTTCAATAGCGTCACTATTATACAGTATATTTCTACCAAACTCACTACACACATCAATAGTCTCCTGGTAGTAAGACTACAGCAGAGAGTTTGGAAGAATGTGCTTTTGAATAATTTTGGTGAATATTTATAGTGTAAAATCTTCAATAAATATGGCATAATCTTCAATAACGTCACTATTATACAGTGGAGTGCAACTCACTACACACATCAATAGTCTCCTGGTGGTCGGACTACAGCAGAGAGTTTGGAAGAATGTGCTTTTGAATAATTTTGGTGAATATTTATAGTGTAAAATCTTCAATAAATATGGTATAATCTTCAATAGCGTCACTATTATACAGTATATTTCTACTAAACTCACTACACACATCAATAGTTTCCTGGTGGTCGGACTACAGCAGAGAGTTTGGAAGAATATGGTTTGGAATAATTTTGGGGAAGATTTATAATGTATTATAACATACATATACAATGTTACACATTGTATGTTATATTGTATGTTATATATAAATTAAGATATGAAACAACTTTTTCATTAGCTATGAAACAGTAAAATGGTCACAATCTTATGAAGGACCCAAATGCAACACTCGAGAAACCAAACCAAGGAGTATTGTTAATTAACTTTATTTGTAATAATACCAGAGCAGAGGGATAACAGAACAGTATCAGCCGGATGATGTGCAGGCAAACGAACCAGAGGACAGTGGGCAGAAGGTGAGTCAGGGCCGGGCAGAGGGTCAGGGAGCAGGCGAGGCGGTCAACGGAGGTACAGGCAGGGTCAGACAGCAGGCAAGGCAGGATAGTCCAAGGACAGGCAGGATTAGGGATCAGGCAGAGCAGGCAGGTCGGGGACAGGCAGGGTCGGAACCGGGTAGGCAATCTAGTAACAAACGCGTGAAAGACTAGCATGAAGGCAAAGTACGATCTGGCAACGGGTGTGTGTCTGGTGAGGGTTTAAATACTGGCAGTAAAGCTAATGGGTGCAGAAGAGAAAGACAGTGAGCAAAAACGTGGGTGTGGTTAACAGATGAGACAGGTGAATGGAAAACTACTGGTGAATGATGGAACAGACTGTGACAAAATAAAGTTAACATTGAAAAATAAAACATTTCAGGCTTTTCACCTATCTTACTGTACAATATTAATGAACAAATCCACAATCTAATGTCAGACATGGAAAACATCATGAACATCTGTGACTACTTTAAGCTGTAATTGAAAATATATTTAACATCTTAATTAAGAATATAACAATTTAAAACTATGGACCGGTGATTATTAATCATTATACTTCAGTTGCCCAAAATCTTTAGCAAAGTTTTTTTCTGGATTTTTGTTTGTTTTGTACAAAATTCAGCTTTCATTTAGTCAATTTCAAATCACTGGCTGGGCTGGATTTTCCCCCCACATGACGTTTGTAAGCGCTCTACTTCGTGGTGGTAGTTCAAACTACAAGCCTTACCTCCCCAAATCCTGGTACCTCTGGTAAAAGTTACACAAACTCACCTATAGCCTCTTTAGTTTGGGAGGATACACAAAACACAATACCACGGGGTATTTTTTTTGGGTATTTGTGCAGCAGTCATTCCGAGGTACTGCGTGTGAAACCATCTCCCACAAGTTTCACACTGAATCTACATGGGGACAAATACAATAAAGATATTAAGAAAATGTAAAGTGTAGGACACTTGTAAAGCAGGCATATTCATTTATATTTTATAGAGATTATACTTTTTTTATATATATACAGTGGGGCAAAAAAGTATTTAGTCAGCCACCAATTGTGCAAGTTCTCCCACTTAAAAAGATGAGAGAGGCCTGTAATTTTCATCCTAGGTATACCTCAACTATGAGAGACAAAATGAGAAAAAAAATCCAGAAAATCACATTGTCTGATTTTGAAAGAATTTATTTGCACATTATGGTGGAAAATAAGTATTTGGTCAATAACAAAAGTTAATCTCAGTACTTTGTTACATACCCTTTGTTGGCAATGACAGAGGTCAAATGTTTTCTGTAAGTCTTCACAAGGTTTTCACACACTGTTGCTGGTATTTTGGCCCATTCCTCCATGCAGATCTCCTCTAGAGCAGTGATGTTTTGGGGCTGTCGCTGGGCAACACGGACTTTCAACTCCCTCCAAAGATTTTCTATGGGGTTGAGATCTGGAGACTGGCTAGGCCACTCCAGGACCTTGAAATGCTTCTTACGAAGCCACTCCTTCGTTGCCCGGGCGGTGTGTTTGGGATCATTGTCATGCTGAAAGACCCAGCCATGTTTCATCTTCAATGCCCTTGCTGATGGAAGGAGGTTGTCACTCAAAATCTCACGATACATTGCCCCATTCATTCTTTCCTTTACACAGATCAGTCGTCCTGGTCCCTTTGCAGAATGTTTCCACCCCCATGTTTCACAGTAGGTATGGTGTTGAAGATTATACCATATTTATTGAAGATTTGACACTATAAATATTCACCAACATGATTCCAAACCATATTCTTCCAAACTCTCTGCTGTAGTCCAACCACCAGGAGACTATTGATGAGTGTAGTGAGTTTGGTAGAAATATACTGTATAATAGTGACGCTAGTGAAGATTATACCATATTTATTGAAGATTTTACACTATAAATATTCACCAAAATTATTCAAAAGAACATTCTTCCAAACTCTCTGCTGTAGTCTGACCAACAGGAGACTATTGATGTGTGTAGTGAGTTTGGTAGTAATATACTGTATAATAGGAACATTATTGAATATTATTGAATATTATTGTATTCTCTTTTTTCGGAGTTGCACTTTGCAGACGGCCCCTGAGCACTCATTTATTCTCCGGCTGCAGATAGAGACTAATGTAATGTGTCCAGTTTGGAGGACGGCACGTATTGGCTTTTTTTGATCAAAAAGTGATTGTAGTTCGTTGTCAACCTTACCACGGTACTTAGGAGACGTACTTTGTGTCTGCAGCTCTGCACAACGTTTTGTTCATGAGTTCGTGAAATCTGAATCTGCCAGTGACCCGACAGTGAAGAATAAATATATTTATTAAAACTGCGGTCACAGACGTGCACGCAGTTGTGGGCGGGCCTTCGCGTCCGAGCGCCTGTAGGGGAGGGTCGCTGGGCGTCCCGGCGTCAAGCAGATGCGCGCGTGTCCTCCGAAATGAGCCGTTCGTAATTTCTCAAACGTTCGTGTCCCGGACTGCATCTTCCCCATAATACTCGGGCATGCATGTGAGTGGTGGAGGAGGGGGTGGTGGAGTTGCAGGGCCTTCAGCAGGGCCTTCAGCAAACTCCAACAATTCTGCAGCAAGCTGCTCCCTGACAGTCTTCTGGGTGTGTGGCTTTGTCCTGCTGCATCTAACAAATGTTGAAAAACAAAGAGATTAGATTAATTCACTGGCTTATACTTATAGGATAATATTGGACTATAAATGAAATATTACACCAAATAAATAAGTAAACACATGTATATTCATTCACTGGCCATTCATTTAGAAAATGTAACTCCAAAAAGACAAGTAAAACTATTTAGCATTTTGCCTAATCATTCCCGTAGCATCTTGGCTAAGCTAGCACTGTGACGCAGTTCCACCAAACACATAAGTAATATATAAAAACAGAGAGATTACATACCTTTCCCGTGGTGGAAGTTCAACATCCGAGTCACTACTGCCCGGATCCAGGTCTGGCTGGAGGAGATCTTCATCATCCGACGAAGAGTCATTTGGTATGATCAAAGCCCCGCTATCGTCAGCTAGCATCTCTAGCACCTGCTCGCCTCGGTGGTGAAGCTCTCCCTTCTGGCTGCGTAATGCGTAATGGAGCGGGCGTAGTTTATACTACGCAGGATCATATCTTTGGAACCCATTGGTCGATTTGGGTGATTGACACCTTTTCTGAACCGTTGGAGCCAATAGAATCGAGTGACAGTTAGTAAGTCCCGCTAAACACTTACGTCAAGTAGAGAGAGGTTTGCGTAAACAGCACGTGAGACAGCATTAGCTCGGGACTGCAAAACTTTATACCTACTCTGCTGCCATGAATGTAATGATAGATTATCAGGAACAATTCTAAAGTGACTAAGAGACATTGGATTAACCTTAAGCAGCGTTTTTATTCCCTTGAACAAGAGCTTTGATCACAAAACAGCAACGGTAAGACATACTTATTGTTATGGTTTTGAAAACTGTTGTTTTTTTTCTTCTCTGTTCTGGCTGATAGCTCAGTGAGTTTGTGTCCTACAGTGATGATACTTATAACAAAAATAATCCGTGGAGTATCAGCTTTCAGATGATATGTAGTTTGTGCAGAAAACCTTAAGTTTTAAAGGTCGTTTTTGCTAGTTGCCATCCATCTTCACGCCTCGAAATCATCGAGGCGCTTTTACAAGTACACATTGATATCATACATGTACTGTGGACAATACCCACAGGAGCAAATCCGGGTGAAGTGTCTTGCCCAAGGACACAACCGCCTGACACAGTGGCGGCAGGAGCGGGTTTCGAACTGGAGTTCCCCAGCACCCCCCTTGATCTGATGATCAGATGCACAGACCACTGCGCCACCCGTCCCTATGTGTTGTGAGAAGGATTTGGAATCACCTTCTATGGCCTGTTCTTCCTTGCCATCCTCACAAGAGTGTACCCCTCCGAACTATACAAAGGGCCTTTTTTCTGTCGATCTCAATGGCTGCATGAACACGGTCACATTCCATCTTGCTGTGTCCAGACTCCATGAATGTATGGTCAATAATGGAGATGGGCAAGGTTTTAACTTCATGGAGACACATGGCACTAAAACCAGCATTCCTGTTCTGCCCACCCACATGTGTCAGAGTACAGCACCACATGCTCAGTACCTGAAAGAGTTGACAGATACTGGAACATGCATGTGCTGATCTCTGATGAGTTGAATTCTCTGTTGAAGATGTATCTGTAGAAACTAAGTTTCCTTTGTCACTCAGCATTGACTTTGATTCCTGGATTATTTCATTATCTTCATCAAGCTCTTCTGCATCTTGAAATAAGCTTAGTAACACTTCTTCAGCAGTGAAAAGCTTTCCTCTCATGGTTGACCTAGCTTGCTTACATATGGTGTCAGCCATTTTGACTCAAGTGCAATCCAAAGGCTTTACCCATAATACATGTCTCAGGGCCAAAAGGGCGTAAGTGCACTTACGTCCTTTTGGCCCCAAATAGTTCAGTGTGTTCTGTGTTAGGTCTTTTGGTTTTTGATGAATAACTCTGGATTGGTTTAGAATTCACATGCACCCTTTTGGCAGTAGAAAGAGCTCATTGAGAGCTTTCATTTGATATATATAACTCATTTTGGACCAAAATGTCACTTACGCCCCTCTGGTTCTCACCCCTCGGTTTTCACTGTAAAAATCATTTTATTACTTTGTATTATCACTATAGGTATTCATTCCATCCAAATACAACTGTTGTGAAAAAATAAATAAAATAAAAATAAAACATACTCTGTTATCGTCTTAGGCCCCACGGACCCGTAATCGCGTCATTTTCAGGAAACAACGTCTAAGGAAGCTTAATATTTAATAAACTATGAATATTTTATATCCAAAGAACGGGAAAAAAACTAATTTAACTGATCTTTTTCATTTATTTTTTCACAAAAAACACACAATGCTAACAGTGAGCCTCTGAATTAGCCCCGAGCGAAAAATGCTAACCTATTACTGCACCGAAAATCACTCCTAGCTCCCTTATTACTTATCCTAGCTCCACATCAAACACATTGTTTATGACCGCAAGGAGACACAGAATCTAACGGTGCCCACCTCAACACTAAAAGATACAAACTAGCGAGGTTACCAACAAAAACGTACATCAAAACAAGTGGCGCTAGGTATTAGCATTAGCACTGCACACACCCACGGCGTGTTCCAATGAAAAGCATACATATATATAAATAAAGTATAAAGTATAGGTCAACACATTTCAGTATAACACACCAATTGCGATATTACTCACGTTTGACCGTGGAGCAGGGTTTCTATGTACCGAAAAGTGGGTAGTTTAATGAGTCTGTTGACGACAAAACCTCCGCGCACACAGACAGCCAAGGCAAGCTACCTGAATTAAGTCTCTCCCTAAACCGGAAATACCGGAAATGTGACATCCGGTTTGTCATTCACAATAAAGTTTTTCAAAATAAAGGTACATTTAATATTGACGTATCAAATGGATTAAAATGTCTTACACAACACATGTATCGAGACAATAAATGAACTGTTTATATAGTCGATCAACACTGTGTATGTTACTCATTACAGGATAATCACATGGCACTAAATCAGACCGGCTGTTCTCCTCTGTTTACATCCTGCTGGTTTAAATTATGTGTTCTATAGGCTCTGTGCACAAGATTGAGTTGAGTAGTGAGCCATTCGTTTTTTTTCATGGTGAGATGTCTGCTGAGAGGTCCTTGTATACCTCGCTGACTTTGAGGACATCTGGGTCTGGCAACTCCCCCCGCACGGCCTTGTAACGTGTACTCCTTTGAACACAGCTACAATTACTTAGGACAATATATATCAATCAATCAATGTTTATTTATATAGCCCAATATCACAAATGTTACATTTGTCTCAGTGGTCTTCACAGTGTGTACAGAATATCAGTATGACAATACGACACCCTCTGTCCTTAGACCCTCACATCGTACAAGGAAAAACTTCCAAAGAAAACCCAGTTTAAAGGGAAAAATGGGAGAAACCTCAGGGAGAGCAACAGAGGAGGGATCCCTCTCCCAGGACGGACAGACGTGCAATAGATGCCGTGTGTAAATTGAAAAGATAATACATTTGCAACATAGGTAGTCCAAATGTTTGGAAATGCATGTGTGTATATATATATATATATATATTACCTTACACCGTCAGCAACTGTAAACTGCTTTGGCATAGTGGAAATGAACACCATGTCACTCACTCTGCCTGGTTTCACACACTATTAATTACACAAAATAATTGTCAATTTAATTGAAAAGGTCGTTGATGCAATATACTAAATCAGCTCTTGGCACAAAGGAAATACTCATTAAATCATGGATTGGCTGTGAACACATACTGTTCTATTGTATTGCATAGAAAGATGTGTTACTGTTGTGCTTGTAGTGGAAATACTGTTTGTAGTCGTAGATAGAAAAACAAAGATGGAAAACATTTCACCATACATTGTTTAGGAGTTTTATATATATTGGGTGTTTATGGTTAATGTGGGAAATTAATAAGCAGAGCTGTTGCTGGTAAATTTGTGTGCCATCATAATAGTAATGTGTATACAGCGTTTCGTGAATATCTGGAAAACTATATGCGAGTAGTTTGGAGTCATTTGAGACATGTAAATCGTCAAAAATGGTACATTCTTTGTTAGCTTACGTTCGCCCCGATTGAGCTAGCAACTATTTTATTCGCAATTTAACATGATATTGGATATGGGCTTAACTTGTCCTGGACTGGAATTTTCCCGATCTTTTCCCGAGGAGGTGTTTGCGAAAAAGCGCTTAAAATGCATGAATAACACAGATTTTTCAAAATGGCCGACTTTCTGGGGGGCGGGGCTAATGGAAGCTATTTTGAAATATGTCCGCAATTCCATCAGTAATGTCTGTGGCAAGATTGGGGTAGTTTGGAGAAACTATATGTGACTATCGCACAATAGGGGGCGCTACTGAGCTGGTGTACAAAAATGTACATTGTTTGTGTACAGTCTGGAAAAAGACGTGGGTTGTGACGTGTGTTCCAAATTTTGCGTCCGAAAGTCATTTTAGCGATTTTGTGGCATTTAAATCGTCAAAATTGTTACATGTTCCGTTAGCTTACGAGCTCCCCGTTTGAGCAGTCGACTATTCATTCGCAATTTAGCATCACATTGGATATGGGCTGATCTTGTCCTGGTTTGAAATTTTTCCGATCATTTTCCTAGGACAAGTATGCGAAAATGCGCTTAAAATGGACATATTTAAAAATGGCCAACTTCATGGGGGGCGGAGATAATGGAAGCGATTTTGAAATATGTCCGCATTTCCATGAGGAATCTCTGTGCCAAGTTTCGGGTAGTTCGAAGAAACTATATTTGACTACCGCACAATAGGGGGCGCTACTGAGACATATTTGCTAAAACGTCCGATTTTTTTCTACAGTCTGGAAAAGGTTGTGGGCTGTGACATGCGTTCCGAATTTAAAGGCCGTAACTCATTTTCTCCTCTACTTATGGCTAGGTACATTTTTTAACCCTTCGATTTCGAGAAAAAACTGAATAGGACACGCCCACATTTTTCATTGGTTGCGACCCTTTAAATCTCAGTTTATACTCACCCTGCCAGTATGTCTATGACAATATATTTTTTTTTAGTCCATCGGTTCTTGAGATATAAATTAGTTGTGGTTTTGGCGCCCCCTATTGTTCGAAATGAACATTGTTTGTTGTGCCTATTCCCCAAGACACACTGAAGCTATCCACCGAAATCTGTGATATTTGGATACATTTTGGATGAATTGTGAGCATTTATGTGTAGGCCACACCCTTTTGCTAATACGTTTTGATTGATGTCGGCCACATTTTTCCACACCTCGTGCTAATTTTGTACGGTAATGTGTCTGCCCCTCCATTGATGCTGTGCACTTAGTTTGGTTTGGAAAATCAAGAAATTGGAATTTAAGTTAATATTTCAATGTTTTTCACATTATGCTAATTAAAAAAAAATCAAAGTAGGCGGAGCTTCGGGATATGAGAGGATAATATGTAGAGCTGCTTCACCCGGATAAGTGTGCAAAATGTCAGGTCCGTCAGACTTACGCTGCGACTTTGTAAATTTTTCGAAACACTGAATTTACACAGGTGGCGCTAGAGAGCAAGTTGAAAAATGTTCTCCCATCGAATCCAGAATGTTAACATTTTCACCGGTCCTGGCGGCGTTGCCAAATGTCGCTACATGAATAGTGTCGTAACCCCCTCAAAAACAGGTCGAAAGTGCAGAACCGGTAACAGAAGAATAATAATACTGACGATTTCAATAGGTCTTTGCACTACGTGCTCAGGCCCTAATAATAACTAGTTTAGCTTGTTCCAGAGGTAGATAAAATAGCTAACTCTTGTGTGTTTCGTTCCGCTTACCGGTCCGGCGGGCGGAGCTGCAGGATTTCTGCTTCACACACACGTTGCATACCGCTATTTTACTGTCTTTTTCGGACACCTTAAAATAATGACAGACCGGTGAAGCCATTTTGGCGAGCTTGTTTTGCCGCACACAGAGAAAAGTGTCATGTATTTTACGTCATGCGATCGGCTCTCGCGATCGGCATGTTTAGAGAGCACCGATCGATCGGTCGAGAGTGAGTATCGGCCGATCTCGATCGGTGACCGATCGATCGGAGCATCCCTAATTTTTAGCCATGGTTGTGTACTTACCTACTTATTTTGTCTTTATTTTCATTCTAGTATAACTAATGTGCTTTTCTTCTATACATTCACATGTTAGCTCATTCTGTATTATTGCATGTCTTTTTTTACCTGCTATGCAACTTTTGCTGTAACATATTTTAGCCTCCTGGAGAAGTTGAGGTTGTGTTCCCTTCTGACTGAGCAACTGCCACCCAAATTAAATGGACAATGACATTGTTAATCAGAAATAAATAGTCTGCGAAAATTATTATTAACTACAGTAGGAATACGTCGCTGGACTTGACATATAAGTGCTAATTCCTGATGCAGGTGGAATATATTAGATATATAGGTCTTAATAGACTTACAAATGGATAAGTGGAATAAAGTTAATATTTAATCATGCTTTTGTCACAACTTTCTCAATATAGTGCCTGTGTACTTCTGAACATGCACATGTGTCTCATTCATCAGGTTATGTCATTCATCTATTTATTTAGATTATGTTTTTATTATTAGATGTACTGTATGTAGATCTATATAAAGTATACATTTTCTAATGGCCATGATACTTTACAAAACTTCTCAGTGTTCCTTTTTGTTCTCCGTAATTTATACTTCAGAATTGTTCACATTTTCATATTTCTTTTCAACGGTCAATATCCAATCTTTATTTCAGACTCAAGGTCCATATCACAAAAAGACAAAACACACATCAATAGATGATACAATACAAAGACCTATACGTAAGACAAGACATTCCGAAAAATACTCAAAAGTATGGTTTAAACCATGCGAAAACAAACTAAATAAATGTTTGTATTTTGTGAGGCATCCTGGTTTTTTTCTTTTTCAAATCTAAACTGGGATTGATTCTTCTTTTGAAAACTGAACTAAGGGACCATTTCAATTTCCTATATCTGTAAAAGCAATAGTAAAAGTTAAGTTGTGCAGATGTGTTTATTCATTCATGTGTGTGATATGCCTTCATGTTTGGTAGAGGCGCCTGGTGGTCACCACAGAGCTGTTGTATCTGCAGAGTAAAAAGATGTCAGAAAATCATAAAACATTTACCTGAAAATGTACAAACAACACCTGTTTTTCGTTTCCTGTCTGAAGTGTTTTACCTGGAGAAGTGGGAGGAGTGATGAGCTGTCTGTCCTGATTGGGTGAGCAGAGCAAAGGAGGAGGAGGGGGATTCCTGACTGTGGCAGAGACGTTCCCGACCACAGAACCATAAAGACTCCTCAAGAGGAACCACAGGGACCTTTGTAAGAGCTGCGTTCTGACACACACACACACACACACACACACACACACACACACACACACACACACACACACACACACACACACACACACACACACACACACACACACACACACACACACACACACACACACACACACACACACACACACACACACACACACACACACACACACACACACACACACACACACACACACACACACACACACACACACACACACACACACACACACACACACACAGTAAATATGACAGTTAAAGGGGCCCTATTATGCTCAATTCCAGGATCATAGTGTCTCTACTGGGACATGTCTCCATGCTTTAATGTTCAAAAAGCTCTTTACTTTCCTCATACTGCCTGTGCTGCAACACCTCTTTTCACCCTCTGTCTGAAACCAGAGCCCAGTCTGCTCTGATTGGTTAGCTGGCCGGCTCTGTTGTGATAGGTCAACAGCTTAGAGATGTCCCGCCCTTTAGCCACGTATCACGTATGGGTTAGAGCTCTAGCAAATAGAAGCGCAAGTGTTTCATAGTGATGTCACTATGTCGCGGAAGTAAACAAAGGAGTCCAATGGAGGTGTTTCAAGAAACTCCCTCTGGAGGGAACACAGGGCCTTTACATGCACAACAAACGATACAACACTACAGGAAAGGGAGAACCCCCCAAAAGTACAAGAGGTCCTCTTTTACAGTGAGGTGTGTTTGATTGCCTCTCTGGTATCTACCTTCATCAAGAGCCTTTGGTTCTTCATGTCCTGTTTCCATGGCATCACATACAGTTTGGGGATCATGGGATGTCGGGCAGAGAACGTAGGGATGTGGGAACAGGATCGCCTCAGAGTGACCGTGAGAAAAAAGTTTACTTAGCTGTGTTTAACAAATATTTACACTTTATTAAACTGAAGTTGTATTAATTAAATGCAGTACATCAAAGATGCAGTTTGTCACCATGGAGCAAGCGAAATGCAGACTAATACATTTAAAAATATATATATTTAATGTGGAACTATGATAGGTATAAGTACTTGAAATGAATTATACAAAGGAAATAATGTATGAATACAAAATGGTTATATTATCAATCCATCAAAAATCAAATGAATGAGGTGTAAAGAGTAATTCAATAATACAATCATTTGAGCTTTTATTTAACTTATTTTACAAGATGAATATTGTATAAGGACATATTGTAATGTTTTATCAGATGTGAGTGAATATTGTATTTTTGTATCTTATTATTACATTGTATTTAATGTGATTTCTCTTGACTAATTTATGTAGTACCATTTTGAGGTACTTTGATTTCACTTGGGTACTTCATTTCAGGCTTCTCTTGATTTCTACTCCCCTATATCTCAGAAAGA
This sequence comes from Pseudochaenichthys georgianus, assembly GCF_902827115.2. NCBI lineage: Eukaryota > Metazoa > Chordata > Actinopteri > Perciformes > Channichthyidae > Pseudochaenichthys > Pseudochaenichthys georgianus. Next base: position 8,464,593 of record NC_047511.1, on the reverse strand, counting down.
AATATTTGCATTTTTTCAACCACAGTAGTTACTTTTCAGATTAAGATTCATATTTCAGAAGATAATCAACAAATCCTTTTACGATATATTGTTGAAGGTGAGCTACTCAGCAGTATATAAAGTAATTTAAATGAGCATCACATTTACCAGCTTTATCATTAAGGTAATTTATGCATCAATGATAACAAAAAAAGTCGGTAACACTTTGTATTATTTAGATCATATTTGTGTTAAGTAAGTGTTATTATGGTAGAATTACTATTCTTGTGGTACTACTGCCTTATTAGGCCCATATTGAGCAGAGGATATTAAGACCAATACTCATGTACGACAACTTCCTTACTTGCAACAAATAAGCACTAATTAGAGGGTTATTGAGGAAAACTCTCAACTAATGGCTTATTACTTGTAGAATATGGTCATGTAGAATAAGGCATTAATAAGTGTTTTATAATGACTAACAAAGAGCCAATATACTGCTAATATGCATGTTAATTACCAACTAGTTGATGGTTAATTTGTATACCTTAATATAAAGTGTTACCCAAAAGTCTCAATGCTTCTTCCACTACTGATACAAAAAAACAGCGGAACACTAAAAAAGAACATAATAAATTGTTGCATTTCACTGCTGCGCGACAGTTTACTCACTCATGTTGGTGAGGGCTCCCTGCAGCACCGGCCATGTTTGTTGACAGTCGGGGTTGCCTTAGAAACCTCCCAGTGCATGGTGGGTAGAGGGTAGTATTTCAGGAAGGGACATGGTTATACAATTGTGAATTGTTGGTAAAGACTGACTGATTGATATATCTTTGGCAGTATATATATATATTTTTTTGAATGTGTGTTAACTTAACCCTAACCCATTGTTATGTCGTTTTTACAAAAAAAGCTGCAAAATATCACTTCAATATGACTACAAAATGTCTTCCATAAGGTAAATGAAATCCTTTACCTTCGGAAAGTTTTGTCATGGGTATGTTGACTTCAGGTTTTCTTTTTTTCACACCACCTAAACATTGCTACTTTATCCACATCTAATTGTATCACGTGGCTTTGCTGAATACTCTATTCTGATTGGTACATTTGGGCATTTCCAGAGGTTGCTAATTTTTGCTAACACGCTGTTGTTCAGTAAAACAAATTGTTGCCAAGAGGATCAAGGTATGATGTGCAGTCATATCAATATGCAGAAAGAAGTCTGGTAAATTGACTGCAGCTGTGGACAACACACATTAGTAGTCTCCATGAGGAAACACTTTTTTAAATACTTTTTGAATATTATGTTGAATATTTGTGGAGAGCGCGACACTTTGGATTCATGATGGCTAAACTGTCCAGAGTAAAGAAGCTCAAGAGAAGGAAAGAGGTTGAAAGAGAGTGCGGCACAGAGAAATCAAAATAATAATTCAGACAGGAAGTAAACACTAAAGGGAACAGCAGAAGAAGACAGACAGGAAGTACACTAGCTGTGTCCCAAATCAGCGGCCGCATCCTCCTGAGGATGCATTCGTAGACCGCATACGTCACTTCCGCCGAACGTAGGCTGTCCCAATTAAAAAAAAAGACAAGACTCCTCCGAATGCGGCCCATAAATGCGGCCTACTTTTCCCAGATTTGGAGGATATGTAGCGGCCAAAATCCTATAGAACTAAAACAGCCGCTGAGGCACTAGTTAGTGGATCTTACGCAGGGCAATGATCATCCAAGTCCAGACAAGAACCTCCATTTGTGCATTTTATTCCAATAATAAAGTACAATGAACAGGTTTCCTATACCTCTTTTCCTTAAGCCGTTCCTATGGCTTTCCTTTGTGTGGCTTGAAACACCCTGGTAAAAAAACCGTTTGCCTACTAGTGCTCTGGCTCCCAAAACCCACCTGTCTCCAATATATACAATTACACCAGGTGCTCTAATCACCCAGTGCCCAAACTTGCCTTCAAAATAAAAGCATAGAAACTACTTTAACTTATGACACTAACTAAGAATACATTTACAATAAACACTATAAACAGCAAGAAAATAAATGTTAAACTATTAAATAATATAAAGAGATATATTGTTGTACTGCCATGAGTGTTTTACTCTGCCTTTAGGATTGCAAATACCCAGGGTCAGGAGAGGGAGTCGGTGGGAAACCCACTGCTGCAACTTGGCCATGGTTTGTCCAAATGGATGAGATATTAGGACAGAGGCCCTCCATCTGCCCGCCTGTCCTAATATCCTCTATTCCAGAGGACACGCCACAGCCATGTCCAGCAGTGGAGGAGGAGGAGGACGAGGATCAGGTTGAGGCAGGACCATCACGGCCTAAAAGATGGGCTAATGGACCTCATCAGAGAGGACATGAAGCAGCAGAGGGAGGTAGAGGAGAGCCAGGAGTGCAGGGAGAACCTTAATAGGCTTTTTTCTCTCCTAGAAAAATTTGCAGATAAATACATAAGTAATGAGCAATGAAATGAAATGAAACTTATGATTTATTTTATGGAACAACATACAAATAAAACAACATACAAATAAAACAACATTTAAACTATATACACATTCAGGCTGAGCAGGGAGTCCTGGATGGGCTGCCACAATTAGGACCCTGGTGTCCTCTGATGGTGGGTGGGGCTTAATTTGGGGTGGTCTCCAGAGTGTTGGGGATGCTTCTCTCCACTGTACATCGGATTGTCATTAGGGTTCGCAGGGCGGACGCAATCGACGGCTGCCATGTCACTAAGATGTTTTCAGCAGCAGATAAGAACAAAAGATGTATATAAATATTGCACAAGGTTATTTGATCACTGCTCTTCAATTGTTTTACATACTTTTTACACATAATCGTGGTCACCAATGTCCTCTTCTGGGGCCATGATGTCGCCGGCCCCAATGCAGATGTTGTGGAGGACGGCACATGCTGTTATGACCTGACATTTTAAAATTGGCATAAATATATATGTTTACCTCCTCAAAAAAATAACTCATGTCAGATCTACTCTTCAGTATTATTAAAATGTCTTAATGAGTGATTACTTACTTGAGGAACAAAGGTGTGGTGCACCTCCAGCGCTTGCAGGAAGATGCTCCTGAATCGTGTGTTCATCATCCCGAAGGCACGCTCGATGATGGAGCGTGCCCGGGAGTGATGGCTGTTGAAGCGCTGGGGTCCCACACCTTGCAGCGGCCGTTTGTAGGGAGTGGATGTTGGAGGCAGGGGTACCCCCCGTCTGCGAGGATATAGTGCCCTATAGAGTGGGCTGTGGCGGAGCACTCTAGAATCGTGGACTGACCCAGGCCAGCCCACGTACGTGTCGATGAAGCGGTCCTGATGGTCACAAACAGCCTGCAGCAAAATTGAGCTGAACAGTTTCCTGTTTTTAAAGCAGTCACCATCAGGGCCGCTTGGTGGCACGATGCGGACATGGCAGCCGTCGATTGCTCCAGCAGATTTTCTGAAGGCTCTGTGTCTGGCCAGCCCTGTGAACCCACGCGAAACAGCCTCCAGGTCTTCTGCTGTCCTGGGGAGGTGGATGACCTGGTGGTGAATGGCCACCATCTCCAGTCACTCTGTGGACAATCCGATTTACAGTGGATCTAGGCATCCCAAAAACTCTGGAGACCACCCTGCATGATGCCCCACTTGCCAGCCAGAACAGGAATACCAGGGTCTCGATTGTGGCCCCCCAGCCGTGTCTCCTGTCCTGACCCAGGAGGTCCAGCAGCACTTTCAGGGACTCCCTGCTCAGCCTGAAATCAGGGTGTGTATCCTGGTCATTGAAAAAGGGACTCTTAAGTTGATCCTGCAGTACAGGGGCCTTGGCTAGTAGAGGGAAAGGTTGAGTAAAAAAGGGTTAAATAAGTGAAGAGCATATTTTTTTTCTGTGTTTGTGTATAAATATATCTCTATCAAATCAAGTTTTATTTATATAGCACATTTAAAAGCGATTTTTGGTCGAGCCAAAGTGCTGTACATGTAATAAAAAGTAAAAACACATTACTACAATCACAATAATTAAAAACAGAAATATAAAAAACAATAACAGGGAATAGTCAGGTGTCATACTCCGCTCTGACTAGAAGGCCAGAGTGAAAAAGTGTGTTTTTAGTGAAGATTTAAAAACCCCTAGTGTCTGGGCCGACCTCACATGGAGGGGCAGACTATTCCAGAGCCTGGGGCCAGCTGATGCGAAGGCTCGGTGCCCTCAGGTTTTGAGCCTGGTCTTGGGCTCTATCAGCAACAGCTGGTCACTCTGCCTGGGGTGTAGCGATGGAGGAGTTCGGCTATATAGGCCGGAGCCAGCCCATTTAGGGCTTTAAAAACAAATAAAAGGATTTTAAAATCAATTCGGAACCGAATTGGGGTGATGTGGTCACGCTTTTTGTGGCCAGTCAGAAGACTCTATCTCTATTGACATGTTTATATATATATATATATATATATGTGTGTATGTGTGTGTATATACATATATATAGGCCTATATACACTCAAGCTATACTCAACCTGAAATTACATTTGTATCAGTATTATATGCTAATAACATTACTGTTAGCTACAAATACAGTACATACATATATTCTGTGTTTGTGTATGAATATATCTCTATAGACATGTTACTGTTAGCCAGGGGCGTCGCCTGGACCTGGAAACATTCGGGGGTTAGCCCACAGTGGAATTTTCTACTGCAACACTCCACACGCACATACACAGTACACCAGCGACTGTTACTACGAAGGCTCGATAATCAGCTTAGGGCATATAGGTGTAAGCAAGGGTAAAGTGCTATTTTTTACGAGTGGAGGGCGGACCTCACCTCCTCTAGGGGGGTCCGGGGGAATGCTTTTTAAATATTGAAGTTAAAAGCATCAATCTGGTGCACTTTGAGAGCAAAATTGAGAGATCTATGGATACATCTCTCAACACCCATATGAAACAGAACTGTAAACAGTTTATTTTTCTTATATTTTACAAATCACTCCCCTTTTAAAACTCTATTCTTGTTTTACTGTCATATAGGATTTCATACCTGTTTTTCCTTTATTCTCTTAATTTTTTCACAACTATAATAACTCATCTAGAAACTCTGCACCGTGCTCTGATGCTGCTGCTTTGCTTCATCAACGTGGACAACAGAGAAACATATTCTTCATGACCAAAGTTGGAATTGAAATAAAAAAGGAAAGTGAAACTTACGCTCGTCACCCTCTCCCTCCGGTCCACATTAATACAAATGATCCCAATACCTATGATTGTATGAAAATATCTTAAAATCAATACAAATGTATTTATTATAAACGTTAGTCCTTAACATCTATCACTGTGTACATCACCATTCAAACATCTTTTAAAAGTTGAACAAACCCCACACAGCTCAGTGTGAAATGTTGACTTTATTTTATAATTTCAGTAAAAAACTAACGTTCATATTTTTCTTTTTGATTATAATACTGATGAACATTCAGAACAAATGTCACAGTTTGCTTTCTCACTCACCTATTTTCTGCATTAACTTTCCTTAGTCACCTGGTAGTCACACCCTGTCTCTCTCTCACTCTGTTGCACCCATCAGCTCCATTAGTATTTATGCCCACTTCACTTTCACCTCAGTGCCAGATCGTACTTTGCAGCATGCCAGTCTTTCCCGCATTACCCTTCAGATTGCTCTCCCGGTTTCGACCCTGCCTGTCCCTGACCAGCCTGCCTCGCCTGCTCCCTGACCCGTGCTGTACCTGCGACTCCCGTCCTGCTTTCTCCTGGAACCCTCGCCTGTCCCCGACCAGCCCTTTGCCTACTATCTGCCGTTTTGTCTCCTACCAGCCTATTGCCATCAATAAAGCTGATTACCGACTATCCCTGGTTTCCCGTGTTCTGCACTTTGGTCCTCAGCTCGATTGTGACAGAACGATCTGGCCAGAAATGGACCAAGCAAACACCGGGTCTCCTAGAGACCGCTTTGAAAGGGTTGAGGATGCCATCCAAAGACAGGAGGTCACGATAGCTACCTTAGCTACCGAGACCCACCAGACAACCTCAACCCAGGGACAAATGCTGGATTACCTTACCTCCCAGATGCAACAGATGGGCGCCACGGTACAACAGCTAACTGCTACCATGGTTGCTACCGCCCCTCCGCCCGCAGCTCCGATGCCCGCTCCAGCCCCGGGCCCGACGGGATACGCTCCGGAGCCTCGTGTGGGAACGCCGGAACGCTACGCTGGTGAGCCGGAGGGATGCAGTCCTTTTCTCACAAACTGTTCCATATTGTTTTCACTGCAGCCCCACACCTTCGCCTCCGAGGCGGCTCGTGTAGCTTTCACCGTTAATCATCTGACGGGAAGAGCCCGGTTATGGGGAACTGCAGAGTGGGAGCAGCAGACGTCAGCCTGCGCCTCTTTTGCTGCATTTTCCGCGGAGATGCGGAAGGTGTTCGGTTCCGTTCGTCTGGGTCCCGACGCTGCCGGGGGTCTGCTGAGTTTGAGCCAGGGTTCCGGGCACGGTGGTGGATTACGCTCTTGACTTCCGCACCTCAACTATCTGTGGATATGAACCTGGTTCCGGATGTTACTGGGGTTCCGGCAGAATATTTGGACTTTAAGGAGGTTTTTAGCAAGGCTAAGGCGACATCTCTCCCACCTCATCGGCCCTATGACTGCGCCATTGAGCTACATCCAGGAGCAGTTCCACCCAAGGCCCGGTTGTACTCGCTTTCGGCACCAGAGAGGAAGTCCATGGAGACTTACATCAATGACTCTCTGGCTGCAGGAATTATTCGTCCTTCCACATCACCCGCAGGAGCAGGTTTTTTTTTTGTGGCGAAGAAGGACAAGACCCTGAGACCCTGCATTGACTATCAGGGCCTGAACGACGTCACGGTGAAGAATCGTTATCCCTTGCCACTCATCTCGTCAGCATTCGAGTTACTACAGGGGGCTACAATCTTCACTAAGCTGGATCTACGAAACGCGTATCACCTGGTACGAATCCGTGAGGGGGACGAATGGAAGACCGCCTTCAACACCTCTTCAGGACATTACGAGTACCTGGTGATGCCATTTGGACTTACCAATGCCCCTGCAGTTTTCCAAGCATTGGTGAACGACGTACTCCGGGACATGTTGGATCGTTATGTTTTTGTTTATCTGGATGACATTTTGATCTTTTCAAGGAACCTCAAGGAACACGTCCATCATGTCCAGACGGTCCTCCAGAGACTTCTGGAGAACTCGCTGTTCGTCAAGACGGAGAAGTGCGAGTTTCACACTTCCTCGGTCGCCTTTCTCGGCTACATCGTGGGTCAAGGAAGTGTGGAGATGGATCCTTCTAAGGTTTCTGCGGTTACTTCGTGGCGGGTCCCTGATTCCCGGAAGGAGCTGCAGCGTTTCCTGGGATTCGCCAACTTTTACAGACGGTTCATCCGTGGCTACAGCACCGTGGCCGCCCCGCTCACCGCCCTGACCTCGTCCAAGGTGACGTTCCGATGGTCCCCTGCAGCCGAGGAGGCTTTTCAGGACCTCAAGGGCCGGTTTACATCGGCTCCTATCCTGCAGGTACCAGATCCTGCTGGTCAGTTGGTGGTGGAGGTGGATGCTTCTGACGTTGGGGTGGGGGCCATCCTGTCGCAACGTTCTGGGGAGAACCAGAGGCTCCATCCCTGTGCTTTCTTTTCGAGGAGATTGAGTCCGGCGGAGAGGAACTATGACGTGGGGAATCGGGAGCTTCTAGCAGTCAAGTTGGCGTTGGAGGAGTGGCGACACTGGCTTGAGGGGACAGAACAACCATTTCAAGTTTGGACCGACCATAAGAACCTGGAATACATCAGGTCGGCCCAAAGACTGAATCCCCGACAAGCCAGGTGGTCGTTATTTTTTACCCGGTTTAATTTTTTCCTCTCCTACCGCCCGGGCTCCCGCAACGTTAAGGCCGACGCTTTGTCCCGGCAGTTCGAGAGGGGGGGAGACAACTGGGGTATTCCGGACACTATTCTCCCTGCTCCTCGGGTGATCGGCGTCCTCACTTGGGAGATTGAGGAGAGGGTTAAGACCGCTTTGGTGGACCAACCCGGTCCGAGTTCTTGTCCTCTCAACCGTTTGTTTGTGCCTCAGGTTTTGAGGGCTGAGGTGCTTCAGTGGGCTCACAGATCCAGACTTTCCTGCCACCCTGGAATTCAACGTACCAAGGGGAGGGTTCTAGAACGGTTCTGGTGGGCCACGCTGGAGGCTGACACTCGGGAGTTTGTAAACGCCTGTCCTGTGTGCAATCGGCACAAACCATCTCATCAAGCGCCAGCGGGACTCCTTCATCCATTACCGGTCCCACGTCGCCCTTGGTCACATATTTCATTGGACTTTGTGACTGGTCTACCACCGTCCCACGGACATACTGCCATCTTGACGGTGGTAGATCGGTTTAGTAAGATGGCTCATTTCGTACCCCTGCCTAAGATCCCGTCAGCTAAGGAGACGGCAGAACTGATTCTTATCCACGTTTTTCGCATTCACGGACTGGCGACTGATGTGGTTTCTGACCGGGGGCCCCAGTTCACCTCTGTGTTTTGGAGGGAGTTTTGTGAACTGATCGGGGCGATGGTCAGTCTCACCTCCGGGTTCCACCCACAGGCCAATGGCCAGACCGAACGGAAGAATCAGGAGATGGAGACCACTCTCCGCTGCATGGCTTCCGATCATCCCACAACCTGGTCAAAACAACTCCTGTGGGTGGAGTATGCCCACAACACCCTCATCAGTTCCGCTACTGGTCTTTCCCCTTTTCAGTGTGCATATGGTTTTCAACCCCCATTGTTCTCTGCATTGGAGAAGGAGGTTACCTGCCCGTCTGTCCAGGCTTTCATCAGACGTTGTCGGAGGACTTGGAGGCAGGCTCGAACAACTCTGCTTCAGTCTGCTAACCGGTACGCCACATCAGCGAACCGCCGACGCACCAAGGCACCTGTGTACCAGGTAGGCCAGAGTGTGTGGCTTTCCACTCAGAACATTCCCCTTCGGGTGGAGTCTAAAAAGTTAGCACCCAGGTTTATTGGACCCTTCGAGATTGTCAATGTCATTAACCCCGCAGCAGTTCGACTGAGTTTGCCCCGGAACATGAAGATCCATCCCACCTTCCACGTTTCCAGGATTAAACCGGTCCGGGAGAGTCCTATGATTCCCGCCGCCCCTCCACCACCACCCCCTAGGATGATCGATGGGGGCCCTACCTACACCCTTCGTCGTCTACTCCGTTCCCGTCGCAGAGGAAGAGGGGTTCAATATTTGGTGGACTGGGAGGGCTATGGTCCTGAGGAAAGGCAGTGGATTCCTGCTCGTCATATCCTCAACCCTCAACTCATCCGAGACTTCCACCTGCGTTACCCGGAGCAGCCTTCTAGGACCCACGCTCAACCAGGCGTTAAGCCAGGGGGCATTCGTCCGCTACAGACCAGAGGCTTCGTCGAGGGGGAGGGGGAAGCGTCATCAGTCGAGGAGGACGAGGATTTCCAGGAGGGAGAAACCGAGAGAGCATTCTCAGATGAGTATTAGCCTTTCCCCATACCTCCACCTTCCACCCTTTGTCTGTAGGGTTTTTGTCTATTCTTCTTAGATATATATATATATATATATATAGTTTTTCTTTTTTTTTTTCTCTTTTCTCCTAGAAATTTTCTTAGACGTCAGGAGCCGTCCATTAAGGGGGGGGTTCTGTCACAGTTTGCTTTCTCACTCACCTATTTTCTGCATTAACTTTCCTTAGTCACCTGGTAGTCACACCCTGTCTCTCTCTCACTCTGTTGCACCCATCAGCTCCATTAGTATTTAGGCCCACTTCACTTTCACCTCAGTGCCAAATCGTACTTTGCAGCATGCCAGTCTTTCCCGCATTACCCTTCAGATTGCTCTCCCGGTTTCGACCCTGCCTGTCCCTGACCAGCCTGCCTCGCCTGCTCCCTGACCCGTGCTGTACCTGCGACTCCCGTCCTGCTTTCTCCTGGAACCCTCGCCTGTCCTCGACCAGCCCTTTGCCTACTATCTGCCGTTTTGTCTCCTACCAGCCTATTGCCATCAATAAAGCTGATTACCGACTATCCCTGGTTTCCCGTGTTCTGCACTTTGGTCCTCAGCTCGATTGTGACAACAAAGCACTTTGGCAACTTACCACATACGTTTTAAAATGCTTAATAAGCAACGTAACTTTCATGATATAATTTCTCGGTCATAATCGGTTGTTTCCGTGAACGTCCGACTGTTGTGTGACGGCAAATGCTGCGGCTGCAAGGCATTGTGGGGCAGCATTTTCTCCTCTCCTTTCGTCAAGGGAGGTCCAGTGGTTCCTAAGCTAAAGGAGGTTATAAAGGAAGTTTGAAACCTCCTTTCCTATCATCTAGACTAGAGAATTCGAACGGCACTTATCATGGCTGCCACTGAGGGACTTCCAGGTCATTTCACTCGGTTAGGAAGGTTCCTAAGCTAAATGGACTATTCGACTGCAGCCACAGAGCCGAGCTTGAATGGCACAAGCACACGTTTATTTCCATGCAACTCTCTGATTGGTCTGGTGTCTCGCCTCTGTTGCATTCACTGAACACGGGAAATAACATTCCTGCCGTCCTCTCTAGTATCATGATGAGGTTCAGGTAAAGCACAGTTCATGTATTATATTATTGAGGGAGAATTGTCCGGGGCTACAGAAAAAACATTCAGGGCTGCTGTTAGCTAAAAATAAATAGTATTTATTTTAAGATCTTTTCATACAATCATACATATTGGGATCATGTGGATTAATACGTGTGAGGATGACAAGCATAAGTTTCACTTTACTTTTTTTGTTCAATTCCAACCTTGGTCATGAAGAATATATGTTATATTGTTGTCCACGTTCATAAAGCAAAAGTCTCTTGATGCGTTTACAGTAGCCCTCCGTTCTTATTAAACATCCATGTAGTCCGCTCACTCTGCTGTATAGAAAACTGGAGTTTCCCCAGAGCAGCCAATCCAGTCTCACAAAAAAAACGTGTAATAACTACGTTGGTCCGCAACGTAGGACGTAGTATTTCTACAAAAACGCCTCTGAAATTGTAGGATCCCTACGTTTTTTTTCTTCAGTGGCAGTGTTTAAAGACTGGTTAATGGACTAGCACTTGGACGGTTACAGAAAACCTCGATCAAGGTACAATTGTTTCTTGGCGGAAGCAGTACGATAATTTTTAAATCAATATTGTGTCTCAAGACGTTGGTTTATTTAGTAGGCAGCCGTGTAATAAGCAGGATAATGTACAGCGAGGAGGTCATTAATGAGAAAAGAACACCGACATGGTGATCAGGATCAATACATTATTCCTTACATGGGAGCTTTGAAAAAAATGGAAACCTAGAATGTATTGCTACGTTCATGTTGTTACGACACAATGGGAAAGCTGACAACATTGGGTTGGTTTACAGGATTTCAAACACCAATATTGGAGATTTCAGAAAAACTTTTCAAACTTCTGTTTCCCTGTTGTAATCCTGTGAAATGTTGGTGTTAACATTAGTTTCTCTAAAGGTTTATCCAGAAATGATTGAGAATACAAGCAGGCTGTGGTTAAGTAACTCCTGCATGACCTGCTTTAAATCAAAGGAAGAAACTGTTAAACTAGTATATGAAACCCCGGTTGACAACATACATTTAAAGAGAATGTGACGCTTACAAAATAACTACTACAGGAACATGAAAGAAAATAAAGAGCTTTATTCACCAAAAGAAAATAAAACACATAATTAAATCTGTGTTTCATTTCTATAGTTACAGTACATCATAACAGTCATATGTGTAACAGTCTGTTGTGCGGAACTTAGCTACAGTGTAAATAAATCAAAATGTATCATTGTTTTTATGCACACAGTCACAGTTGCATGTCAAGTTTTTCGTTCGATGCACACGTACAGTTCAATTGCTTATCTTTCACTGTCAGTGGTGAACATAATAACAATAGTGGTGCATTATTGAGTCTATTTTTGGACCATTTTTGTGGCTAGAAGTCTGAAATTAGGTCTTTGGTACACAGACATGTAAAAAAGATGTCATGGAATTATGGACTGCGACTCTCACATGGAGTAAATAGGAAATCCTACAAAGTGGGTTGAAGTACTTCATCCTGTATCCTCGTTGCAGTATAAATTAACTTTAACATGTCAGCTCACATGCTCCATTACATAGCCGTTTTTTTGGAACAACATACTCAATTTCAGCATTGTAAAAGTTCTGTTCTTCATTGATTCACAGTCAAATGTACTGAGACAAGATATGACCAAGCTACTGTCTTGACTTTTTTTCAGTTTATACACAATCCCTGAATCTAAACAAGTGAAGCAAATGCTGAAGTGACTTATACCTGCATCTTTATAATGGCAACCTGGTGGCCTGTCCACAGGTTGCAAAAGAAGCCCAATTGTATAGAAGTCTATGAAAAAAGAACCCTACTTTTTACTTGATTTAGTACCTTCGTAAACATTTTAATGTTTACTAATCTTTACTAATGTGATTGTAGGGTCTAAATTGCTGGTTGAAATTATTCTCCAACAAAGCAAGATGTTCATTAAGTTAATTATGGTCCCATTTTGAGTAAAAAGACACATTTGTGATTGACAGGTTGCTACCATGGTGTTGACCGGGTTGGATGTTGTCCTTGTTTTGTCTTCAACCCTTTCAAAAAGTGCGTTTTTAATTCATCTAAATAATATTGACATTTTTTGTTAACTTGGCGTGAGTGGGACAAATGTCTCATCTTTCTGCAGTGATGTAGTCGTGCCCTCCGGGGCGTGTCAGTACGCTGTGACATGTGGCTGTGGTTACCAGTTAAACACACTCTCCAAATTAAAAGAAATTAAACAACTGAACTCTTTAACAGTATTTAAAGATGGCTCATAATTTTCAAGCCCTTTTGTGTTATTGCATTAATACATATTGGTTTTGGTCAGTTTATAACGTCTAATAAACTACATATTTACAGAACTGTACGCAGCTCAAGCAGTCTACTGGTTTCAGAACATTCAAGCAGCTTCATCCAGCAGTCTCTGCAGGTTCTTCTGCACCTGGAAGAATGGACATGTCTGTTATTTTGACTGCATGTTACATGATATACTTGCTCTAATGCACAAGCATATAAGATCTGATGATAGACGTTTTTATTGGTCGGTTTCTATAACTCCATATGTACATCTCCACAAACTCCTACAAACTAGCAGTAACGGGAACCAGTACGCTCGGTAAAGAAAGCAAAAGCACATTCTCAAAGTGTTCTATTCCATTGATGCCATGTTGATGAAGTAAATCACTTAAAGGTCCCATGGCATGGCCATTTCTACTGATCATAATTCCATTGTTGAGGTCTACTAGAATAGATTTACATTGTGCAATTTTCCAAACTGACATTGGTTTTCTCATACAGCATCTCTGTATAGTCTGTGTATTCACTCTCTGTCTGTGTATGGAGCTCCTGCCCCCCCTCCCTGTGAGCCCAGTGTGCTCTGAGCTGACAGTGTGAGCTGGCTTACGGCCCATCCATACAGCGGCGTGCGTTGGACGCAGTTTGATTGGATAGAGCTTGTACTGGCATATGATTTGATTGACTGACGCTTCCGTCGAAGCTTCAAAAGTAGAACATTGCTCTACTTTTGAAGCGAGCAACGCGAAGCGAGCAACGCGAAGCAACGGAACCACAATGCAGTTCGGCAAAGCGTGACGTCACCCCATTCAAAGTGAATGGGCAGATGCGTTGAAGCTTCAACGCACGCCGCCGTGTGGACGGGCAGTTACTGGTGTGGTTTCCTGCTTGCTGCGAGACAGCTAGACATCACGAATGGACGCGGGAAGGGGAGGGAGCTGAGGGGGCTGCAGCAGCCCCATCTGCGAGGCTCCACTAGCACCCGCATCGCACCCCCAAACGCGGCGCACCTACAGTGTAAGCGCGCCACAGTTTCGCCGCGCTGCGAGGCTCCACTAGCACCCCCCCAGCGCGTCACATTTTCGCCGCTAAAAGTGTGTGTGTGTGTGTGTGTGTGTGTGTGTGTGTGTGTGTGTGTGTGTGTGTGTGTGTGTGGAGCTCCACGGATTGGGTCCATTTGGGCACGTCACCATGACCATACCCAGGAAGAAAACAATGGAAAAATAGAAATCTCCAACGAGGCGTTCTGGGGCAGCAGACAGGTATTTTCTGTGTTAGAGTTTTACTCGCTACAGGGTGTACTTTAAGGGTTTGTGACTCTGCAGACCGTTTACATGCAGAAAAAGCTTCACAACACACAAGGGGACAGGTAATAACCAGAAAAGCATATATTTATATTTAAGGATTCACTGTTGTGCCACAATATGTTATTGAGTTAAAATATCAATATTGTGGATTTCCAAGTTAACATTGATTGATATGACTGCGATTAAATCAGCATATACATCTGACAGGGGATGCCACCCCTCAAAATCTCCTGCCACCCTCTTGCCACCCCATGAATATTTTTCTAGATCCGCCCCTGCCTACAGTGCAGCGCGCCACAGTTTCACCGCGCTACGAGGCTCCACTAGCACCCCCCCCCAGCGCGTCACATTTTCACCGCTAAATGAGTGTGTGTGTGTGTGTGTGTGTGTGAGTGAGGAGCTCCACGGATTGGTCCATTTCATGGTCATGGTGACATGCCCATACCCAGGAAGCATACAATGGAAAAAGAAAAATCTCCAATCTCTAGGTCTTTTCTGTGTTAGAGTTTTACTCGCTACAGGCTGTACTTTGAGGGTTTGTGACTCTGCAGACCGTTTACATGCATAAAAAGCGACATAACACACAAGGGGACGGGTGATAACCGGAAAAGCATGTCATGGGACCTTTAACTTTCTTTATGGTTTTGTATTCTGTTAATAGTTTTGTATTCTATTAATCATTCAATCTATGGTTACTTATTCTCTTGCTGATAAGCACTTGTTATTTACCTTCCTTGTTATTTCTTGACCCACTAAGGATTGTTTCAATTTCTATTCAACATTATATTTACTTCTCATTGCCCCAAAGTCCCATCCATCCACCAGATGTCCTCAGAACTCCCTAGCAGCAGTTCACCTGAACCTGTACTTGTGCCTACTCTCTTCATCTATATCTCTATCTATTCATTTATTCCTTTATTTATTTGTACACCCCTCATTGATAAGTTTGATTTTGAATGTTGCCTCTAGTAAATTCCCTTTCATCCTAACTGCTTGCCTTTTGTGAAATAATGTTAGTTCTCCTCCATCTATAAAGATAAACAACTTTAAATATCTACAATCAATCAGGCTCTTGTTTCGTGTGTTGCTGCTGTTTGTTTTTAGGAGACGTGTGTTGGCCTGAAATGTTAATGTGCTCAGACACACACAGTGCAGACTGATGGCTGAGGAACGAGCTCTTCTTACAGGTGACGTCCACACTTCTCTATATGAACAGATCAATGACTATAAATGTTTGATTAACGGCAAACAAGCGTCCGGTTACATTTGTCCTGAAGCCTTCCAGTTCTGCTTCTGACGCAAAGCGTGTTGGTTTCACATGTTGATGAGCGGAAAACAACTTTTCCACTCTTTCCTTTGTAGTAATTACGTTTATAATTTTAAAGAAGGTACTCATGGGGAAAGGTTAAAGAAAGGAGACGTTGGTTGCATCATCTTAAAAACAAATCAGCAGGGGTGGTTATTCAGTCCATAAAATATCCTGAACTGACTATTTTGTCTGCTTTTTACATTGTAAACAATACTTTTACATAAATTAATGATAAAATATTGAAACTTATGTTAACGCCACCCAAAGTGTCTGGACACAAAATATAAATTCCAAGATATTTCATTCTTATATAGTCTTCTGAGTTTTTTTTAAAAAACTGATCAAAAGGCTTTTTGTTCAAGACAAAGGCCTACTCCCAAAAACTTCCAAATTCGCCCTAAGGCATCTGTTGTGGAATTTAAAATTCACACGATAAATACGATTTTTAGGGATTAATAGAATCATTTAATAATCCATTTTAATGTAACCCTATGAGACACAGATAGACAGACCGACTGACCTTCTCCAGCTTCATCAGGTTAATGGACAGCAGTTCAGAAAAAAGCTCCGTGTTCACGTCACTCGCCCCCAGAAATTCATTTCTAGGGGGTAAAAACAAGAATGGTGGATATTAATTCTTAAACATGAATTGAAATGTTTGTGTTTCCATGCCCTATAGGCTGTGTTGTATATTGTGGATTAGATAGCTAGTTATTTCAGTGTCTTAGTAGCCTTGAATCTTGAACATCATTTCCCAGGGTCTGCCCTGACCTCATAACTTTGTCTCTCTATATAATGTAAATAGCGAGAACATTTTAAAGGTTACTTCAATATACTCGCCACATGTCTTCCTTTGTTGCGGCTTTCCCTGTGTGGAAAGCATCGACACAGCATCAGAGTGTCACCCATGGCGTTTTAATACCACAAAATAGGACTCTGACATCTACAGTCGCTTCACAGAGCATCTTTTTCAAAGTGGATTGATGAAAATAGCCCCTTTAATATCAAAGACGATCATAGTAATGCATAGTGGAGTTAATATTAATCCATCTTTTAATATCAGTTCACCGTGGGTTTAAGATGAAAGGACTAGCAAGTGTAGCCTAATATTTAGGTTTTTTTTGTTTGTCACGTTTTGTACAGAATTACATTATTTGAGTATACAAATTATGTACTTTGTTACATTCCAACACTGTCAGAGTATATCAAATACTCCGGTTGGCAAGACTGCTGTAACGTTTTGCAGCATGGCTTGAACTTGAACTGACTGCAACGGGTGTTCCTACAGTGGCTAACAGGGGGGGGGGGTCTCCAGAGCTGCAGTCCACTCAACCTGCAGGGAATTGTCTCCAATTAGGAAGTGAGGGAGAGGGACCATGGGGAGGGGAGGGGTAGATACTGTAGCTAAATATTTGTGGTCTGATATACACAAATTGATCAAATGAAGCGGCTCATATCTTTCTTTTTCCCCAAGTAGACCTGATAATACTAGAGAGTTGTTTAGATGGGGCTGACGTTCTCTTTAAACATCCATAACACGGTCGTGCGGAGCAGGGTCGATGTGGAAGTGGTTAAATATATACAGGGTTGGAAAAACAGTAGATGGCTGTGGGAAAGTCTTATCATAGCGTCCATATTTGCCAATTTAGGGAGACATACATTTACGGGATCTGCAAATACATAGGTTTTGACAATCCATAAGTCTGAAAACATTTGAAGGTGAGGTGTTTCAACAAGTACATACATTCATCCTGCTCTTCTAGTTCAGTCTGTAGATAAAGGTGACATTTTTTGTGAACTCACTCCTGGTGGGGGAACTCGGAGACGGAGCCGAGCGTAGTCATTCTCTGCTCCAATGAGACAACCTTAAAGGCCAGGTAACAGGAAGACAGGAACAGGACACACACTCTGGGAAACACACACATAGGGATGAGGAGTGAGTTAACGTGTGAGTGAGTGAAAATGAATCAGAAAACAAAAACCTACTTATTTTAGTTGAATAAAGAAATGTACATATTAACAAATACGTGAATATACAATTGAATAGAAAAAATAGATTAATTAATAATTTACTGAACAAATTGAAACATGTACCTCATCAATTAATTAAGATGAATGTAAGAATCATGGCAATAGAATGGTTATGACTGGCAGTGGACTCACAGTAACAGGTAGACTAACAGCAGTGTGTTGAGAGAAACTGGTTTCAGAGTTCTGCTGTCAATCACCAGCCCTGAGCCCGGAACTGAAAGGAAACATATGTTTGTTACTCTGAAATACATTTTGTTGTTATTTTGGAATGGGTGAAAAACGTAATTGGTTCTTTTATTGATTTGTGAAATACAGTAAGGAGAAAAATGGGTTGTAATTGATCAACTTTTTGTCACAAGGGACATTTGAACCTCATTGAAAATGTCCATCCTATACAGTTTTTGTTGCACTCTTTTACTTATCTCCCTTGGGTATAGGTTGTCTAACCTCAACATTAGCAACAACTGTCCTATAAGGAAGGACAGTGTCAACCTTATCAGGTTGAAATAGTTAACCATAAGCAGAGATGGGGTCGTTACTAAAAAAAAGTAATATATTACATATTACTTTAAAAACAAGTAATATATTACACTACTTCGTTACTCTCTACATAGGGCCGCCCCTCCCTACAGGCAGGTCACGCAGACTGCGGCGCACCTACAGCACCTTAGGACTGGTATCTTACCGGTCCTCTAAATTCTATTGTTGCTGCTTCAGAGTCGGCGGCGGCGCACTCACAACATCCTCACTCTGGGTTCGGGGGTCCTTAGCTATTAGCTTCACCTTAGCATGTGTTCTTTGCAGGTGTTTGTTGAGGTTTGACGTGGTGTTTACAGCAGTGGATAACATCTTCTGACCTGGGCACAGTTTGCACCTCACGGTCACATTCCTGTCTATTCTTCGGACAAACTCAAAATAATGCGCTTACCTCCACCCAGGGGCGGATCTACGGGGGTGCAAGGGGGGGCAGCTGCCTCCCCACTGTAGAGCCTTGCCCCCCCAGCTTCCCCCCTAACTTTTGTTTCCCTAAAACTGTACTAAAACAAACCTACACTATTTCCACAAGCAACGAAACAAGCATTACATTAGTCAAAAGTTAATCATTTTAAATATCATTTTAGGCCCGTTAAAAACGCAGCTACGGCCCTGCATTAAACTGCGGAGCGGCTTTCACACAGACCGCGGCTCACACAGCTGCAGAGAGGGAACAAGCTGTCCCAGCACCTAGGGTGGATCAGCTTCCCCTGGGAGCATTTCCCCTTCCACTAGTTTTGTTTTTACTAAGGACGAGAGCTTGAAACTAAATATTAATAAAACGCAGCCGTTTGAATCGATAGCGTTTAACAGACGGGCGCTGTTTGGGGCGTTACGTTACAAAATACTACGCAGACAGCGCTAGCTGGGAGATCGATCACTTTGCTAAACTATGCGGTAGGCATACTATTAAATCCACGTAAACTACACATCACAGCAATGAGGCCAGATCAATGAAACCAGGATACATCCTTTACCGTAAAAACTGGATCTAAACACAGCTGCCTGTGTGCGTTTGATAAATACTTTCTGATGTTATATTTATGATATGCTACTTATTAGCTACATGGCCCTAACGTGTACAGTTATACAAGCATTTGTACCAGTGCTTTTCACAAGTAGACTCTTGCAGGCCAGAGTAGCTGGAGTGATTCAACAACAACAAAAAGATATATCTGAGAAGTGATCAGGACGAACAGAGAGAGGGAAAGGAAAAGAGAGTTCACTGAAGAGACCAGGAAGGTCAGAGCAGGAGGAAGAGGAGGAGATGAAGACATTAGTGAATAAGAAGACATGTAGGCTGTGAGGATTGCAATAAAGATAAAGTGTCAGAAAGAGGGACAGAGGCAGTGATCAGGAGGCAGATGAGACTCCAGCTGGACCACATGGTATGTTCTTATTCTCCTTACATATTCCATCACAGCAGCACAATCTAGCAGCTCTTAGTATTGACAAATATTGATTGAAATGTGTTGCAGCACAGGTCACCTGTAGCTCTCTGAAGAGAGTACATTTGTGTACTTAATTATAAATAAGTACTTTTACTGTACTTACAGTAAGCAGAATTCTGAGTATTCTCTTAATCGGGTGCCTTTTGGGTCTTTACATCTTTGAAAAATTAAACCAAAATGTTTGGTCATAACATCTGGTAGTGGACTACTTACATTTTCCCACCTCAGGCACAAAATATAAATAATTATAGGAATTTCCTTAAAAAAAGGAAACATGGTTGACGTTTTTGACAAAAAGTAGGCCCGAGACCTTGTTTAGCTAAGATATGCACCACATGGAAGTCAAGGACATTACACAATTGTAATATTTTGCAAAACTATTGTTTATTTTGTAATAAACAATTATTTACTATTATTAATTCATACAACATAGTTGAAATGTTGAGCATGTCAATCTTAATCTGAAAATACAAAAACTGAAATAAGAGAAGAAACTGACACTTGCCTTTCTTTGACATCTTTTCTTCAGAAGACTTTTGTGATGTAATTCCCTCAATGCAGATCACACATGGACTGATACATTATTTTAATTTAATAGGAGGGTAAATGGTATGGCTTGACGGGGTTGAAACAAACTGAGGGACGTGTGTCAATATTGCAATTTCATAGATAATTCAAGTATTTGTTCAGAATTTCTTTTTGATCAGTTAAAGTTGACAATCATATGATTATATTAGCAGCAACATTTTGGGATAATTGGCCATTTTGATTTGTTTAATATTAAATTAATATGTAATAATGCTTAGTGAGGACATGCAAATATGTCTGTCTACTACTAAGACAACCAATCTTTTAAAAACAAAATATATATATACATTTAGTTTTACATTGTAATGCAAAACAACCTGTTTCATTAATTCATTGCTTTAAAATACATTTTGTAGTTTCCTTTCATTTAAAATTGTTGAAGTAAGGTTGGGGGACTCAAAGGGCACCCGATTGTTTGTCTGAACACCTTGTTTCTCTTGTGCATTAAGAACACTTGTGTTAGGGCATGAATTAACAATAAATAGGTTATATACAGTATAAAATACCACGTACTGTCCGCCCTCCCATGCCACCCTGGCATGACCTCTTGCCCCCCCTTTGCCACCCCATGTAAAATGTTCTAGAACCGCCACTGCCTCCACCCCTCGAAAGTTATCGCTGACTCAGCCATGTTTATGCAGCACTGCACGGAGATATGGACGCGCAAATCGCACAGATTACGTAGCCT